>NC_142933.1:78783637-78838637 GCF_046866305.1 Octopus bimaculoides
ACCCAGGATGGTGGACTAATAAAAGAGTCTCCTGCCGTATTTGTTCCGGCTTTTTAAGTTCCGTGTTCAAATGCTGCCATAATCTGCTTGGTGATAACTGAATCCAGGCTAAGCCACCATAACATCAACATTAATAACAAGATTATCATACCTGAATATTGTTATATATAGTTACGAACTATTTGCTGTCTAATATCTCAAGCGATCTGAGCATATTTTTTCTTTTTTATCGATTCAAAGGGACGTGAAAAATGAAATTTGTGCTGGTTGGATTTGAAAGTAGAAATCCAGAAAGTCACGGTTAATAACTGAAAGGCAGTTAATCCGTTATTCCATTGTTTTTGCCATTTTACCACATTCCTTGTGTTATTAAACGATCTGGCAGAATCGTTAGAGTATCGGAAAATGCTGTGCGACATTTCTCCCGGCTCTTTACGTTCTTGTGAAGGCGCGTGGCATAGTGGTTAGGGTGTTGCATTCATGATCTTGCGATCGTGATTTCGATTCCCAACCTGGACAGTGTGTTGTGTGTTTTGAGCGAAATATTTCATTTTACGATGCCCCAGCCCACTCGGCTGTAAATAAGCAACTCTGAAATGGACTGGCGCCTTCTTTAGATTTCAGCCACTCATCTGTCGTAGAAAAAGAGTAACTGGCCTTATGACTCGTAGGACACGAGGCAGTAATGTCCAGGAGACAGATACCTTAACTTTACATCCTGAGTTCAACTCCTGCAGTGGTCAACTTTGCTTTTTATCGTTTCGAAGTTGTTAAAGTACCAGTATTAGCGTCGATGATATCGACTTATCCCTTCCCCTCAAAACTTCTAGCCTTGTGCCTAAATCAAAAACCATTATGCCGAAGGGCACCAAATTGTAAAAGATTCTTAAGAAAGGTCAAATTTATGTCGGAGGAAGAAATTATGCAAGTAATAAAATTGGAAGAGCTTTGTTTGGGGGCTTGAGAATTGAATACTCAAGGTAAAATAAAAAAGTTTAAGAATTGCAAACCGAAAAATTTAATTTACTGCATTACATGTCCACATTGCAATGAGAATAATATCAGTGAAACAGATATAAAATTAATGGATCGAATCATGGTGCACAAACAACAAATCAAAGGACAGTTTTCTTTCTTTTCTTTTTCATTGAGTGAATATTTAGACGACCGTGCAAATGGGAGATCCAAAATAATCACTTTTTAAAAATAAAGGAATAAAAGAAGAATATTTTATAATGATTTTTAATTCGAAATTAAACTGAAAATATTAACTATCGCTACTAAACACAATTATTATTTTACGGATATCGACATATGAAAATTTGATTTATACCACGTGCTTGAAAGTTTGATGACAATGAAAGAGCTTACACGTAAACGTCCTCTTCACATCCCCTGCCAGGTTTGTGTTCATGTTTTTTAAAGAGGTTTTAGATAATTTTTAATTAAAAACAAGATTTTTCATATAGACACACACACACACACAAACTGGTAGAGCTTCGCAAAATTGGTAGCGTTCATTTCGGTGAAGTATGCACTGGAGCAGAGCAGTGGCTATTTCAGCAGACAAGCTGTATCTGAACGGATTTTACGCATGTATGCACCCCAGCAACACACATTATTCACGTACATACACATATTGTCTAAAAGTGCATGTGTACCTAACAGCAGTTTTCTTTACAAGTATTAATTTCCCAACTCTTTCCTTCATTTAATGATTTTTCAAACATAATTTACAAGTTAGTGAAACTGAATTGTTCGATAGTTACATGACATGTACACAGAATATTCCCACACTTATCAACTCTTTACAAGTGAAGATTTAAATAAATTATTTTCATTTATTTCCACTGCTTAGGCAAGTATAGAAGTTTTTGCCATTAAATAACACATTGTATGAATACAATATTTCTTTCACATATACAAAATATTTTCGCAGCATGTGTATGCAATTAGTATAATTTATAAAGTCGGCCTGAGAAGAACCAGTATACATGTACTACACAAATATTTTTCAAAGGAAAACACTGGGTAACAATATGTGAGGAAATATATATAAAAGCAAAATAGCTGCACATATAATATAAATAATGCAGCCAACCATCGCTTATGAGCGAGTATAGCTTGCTAGCATGTTCTGTGCATTCGCTGTCTGTTTTAGGTGGATATATACCATCTTGGCCCCATCACTCTTGATCCAGCAGAACATCTAAGATAGTCGTGGGTAAACTGCAGCCCCCGGGACTTTCTAGATAGCATGCCTAAAAAAAATAAATAAAATTATCTGAAATTTTTTAGTAGTGCAGCCTGCCTGACGATGCGGCATGTCTCATGCGACCCACTTCTCGAAAAAGGTTTCCCCTGCTTGATCGAAGAAGTGACAGCTGGAAAGAAAGCGGGCTGCACCAGCACCTGGATGGTGCTCAATACAGCTAAGCAGACTCGAGCGGTGTAAAATGAAGTGCCTTACTCAAGAGTACAATGTGGTGACCAATCTAGGAACTGGATTCACGACCTTATAATCAGGAGCTGAAAAGCCAAACTTTTAGACCACGTGCCATTACATGCATATATGTCTGTTCGTTTAAAGATAATATAGAATTCTAAAATATGAATGAAATAGAACATTCCATGCTCATAGTCCATTTAAAAATGTAGAGAGGATGACACTGATATTGGCACTCTGTCGGTTACGACGACAAGGTTTCCAGTCGATCGGATCAATGGAACGGCCCGCTCGTGAAATTAACTTGCAAGTGGCTGAGTACTCCATAGACACGCGTATCCTTAACGTAGTTCTCAGGGAGACTCAGCGTGACAGAGAATGTGACAAGGCTAGCCCCGTTTGAAATACAGATACTACTTATTTTGCCAGCTGAGTAAACTGGAATAACGTGAAATAAAGTGTTTTGCTCAGGGATAAAACGCGCCGGCAGTTATCGAACTTACGACCTTATGATCGTGAGTCGAATAACCTAACCACTAAGCCACACGTCTTCACTGAGTAGAGAGGATAACAGAAGCGAAAAGTAGCATATATATTATGGCTGCAACACAGACGTTCAGCATTCATGTGATGTACACAACGAACAATTCAGTTCCATTGTCCTGTGAACTCCGAGTGAGAAATCAAGGTAATTGCTTTAAAAGTACATATATGCTTCTATGTTGTGATGCATAGAGAAGGGAATACGCTTTACAATATTTCAGAATTAATTGTATTACTTGACTTTCTTAAATAAAAGCACAAAATTTTGACAACCATATGTCTAAGTACTATCTTTTATTACTCAAAAGGCTGTCTCGATATTTAAAATATAGCATCAGGGACGTACACGCAAATGATGTAAGTTTTTCAATTTGAAGTAAGGTTACATGTTTGAATGAACTTGTAATTCTATGAAGGTTTTGAAATACATATTCTTATATACATGTAAGAACGTGTAACAGGAACTGTAGCTGTTCTGTGTGTCACATATGATAAACAGGGCAAGCAAAGGGTTAAGGTACAAGTATCTGTAGACTACTCAGCCACATACACGTTAATTTCACTTACATGTTAATTAAGCTGAATTCTCATCGTCGAGACCGACGGAGAATCCACCGTACTGGACTACATTATGTAATGTGTCATGTCCTTATAGAAGATGGCAGGAATGATTTGTAGGATATTTGGCTGCTATTTCTAGCAGGTTGTGCAAATAATATATTGAACCAGCCTCCACTGATTGGTTCAATATACCGTTTGATATCCTGGTTGTGATGGCTCATCTTTTATACTTGTTGGGTCATTGGAACACGTATGATGATTTAGCCTTCGAAAAGTCATTCGAATGGCTTAACAAGAGGATTCAGTCTCAGACAGCGACTTAATGGAACACTCGTGACTTTTGAATTCTGCTACTTACAGTTTTTCACTATTCTACCAGCAGTGCCTGCTTTTATTTATGTTTTTATATAATGCATTTGTTAACAAAAACGCCTTTAATCATAGGTTTCCATTGCGCTAATCACTAGCTCACAGTATTTCCAAGAGAGTGAAAATTGACAAGGGAGTGTCTACAAAGCTTAAGAGAGAAAAAATCCCACAAAGCGTGTCTGTTCGACGCTACGGTTTATCAGAATTTTTTTCACTGGTCTCTATATCTTTCACCGCTATACGCCGGTACACACACACACATATAAATGCATGTATCGGAATACTTAGTAGCGCTCAAATGATTTGAACTTCTACTCCGATATCTTTATCGAGAACCGAGTCAGCAGGGTAAAGAGTGGCTATAAAGGGAATCCAAGTCAACAGACTATGGAGACAATGATTCAAATAAATAGGTAAAACCTTGGATTTTAATATACAAAATATATATACATGTATACATGTAAAAAGTGAAGGCAGACTTTAAATTTTCAGATGATAATCAAGAACACACACACACACACACACACACACACACACACACACACACACACACACACATACATATATATATATATATATATATATATATTATAAAAACTTAGATAAACCTTAGATATGTTTCGACCAAAGATTGGTCCAGGCCATGTCTAACTTAATAGCACCACCTGATAGGATTATCTAAATCCTTTTTACAGTCAAGTTTTGTCTATGGTCCATTCAAGTAGTCAGTTCTTATTAAGTGAGTTGTATCCAGGTATGGGTGGCTTGTCTGGTACTCTTTGAAGAAAGCTGTCTAGACTCCGTTTAAAGCTGATAGTATCTGTTTCTTCTTTTATCTGTTTCGGGACAATGTTAAACAGGACAATGTTAAACATTATATAGCAAACTTACTCCGATTATATAGACTCAAAGAATTAGAGGGGAAAAGAAACAGTCTTTGTGAGTCCATAGAGGAAAAAAAAAAAACAATCTTTGTAAATCTTGGCTACAGAAACAAAAGTGGCTGCAATAATACGAGAGGTGCTGAAGAGTTCCCGGTAAAGGAAAATACAGGATCAGTTAATTATGATTTTATTCAACGTATTCCCCTCTCAGATTCACACACTTACTGCAGCGGTCCTTAAGTTTTTCTAAGTCCTGTAAAAAATCACGGAAGTTTTGGCCTCCACCCAATCCTTTCGCGACACCCTTAAAGCCAGGAACTTTTCTGTATCCCATGATATATAAGCATCTCATTTATCCTTCTGTTATTCAATCGAGTTTCATATTCGCGTTCTCTAATGTATATCTACTTTTTTATGAAGACATCATACAAATACAGGTACATCAACTTTCTGGATTCTGATGGTTCTGGGCCTCTTATAATCCGCACAGATTTCTGAACAGGAATTTCAAATGTCCGCAGCTGCCAGACTAGTTTACTGGTGCCTTGCATTGTTGTTGGCACTCTGTCGCTTACGACGTCGAGGGTTCCAGTTGATCCGATCAACGAAACAGCCTGCCCGTGAAATTAACGTGCAAGTGGCTGAACACTCCACAGACACGTGTACCCTTAACGTAGTTCTCGGGGAGATTCAGCGTGACACAGAGTGTGACAAGGCTGACCCTTTGAATTACAGGCACAACAGAAACAGGAAGTAAGAGTGAGAGAAAGTTGTGGTGAAAGAGTACAGCAGGGTAAGCCACCATCCTCAGCCGGAGCCTCGTGGAGCATTAGGTGTTTTCGCTCAATAAACACTCACAACGCCCGGTTTGGGAATCGAAACCGCGATCCTATGACCGCAAGTCCGCTGCCCTAACCACTGGGCCATTGCGCCTCCACGGTGCCTTGCATAATTCAGTATTAATGAACTTGTATCGTTTTATACTAATGTACAGATATCTGTATTTCATTCAATTATTTAAGTAAATTCGAATGCATGTTTAATTAAGAGTATGTTGACTAAAGTAACCACCCCTGATTCGAGAAAATCAGCTATCTGGAAAGGCTTTAGAACTAAGGGTTCCGGGAAATCCATGTACCTCTACACAATATGATATGCTAAGCATATCATATTGTGTACAGGTACCATTTCTAGATCGGCACTCCTTCTGTAATTTCGACTGTCCCTGTATTTGATTTCAAGTAAGTTCAATATTTTCTACTTTCAGAAACTCTCTGTAGTCATCTCAAGTATTTACTGCTCAATTTTATGTACAATTTACAAACGAATTACTCCTCCTAAAATATCGACATGCCCTAAAGGGATACGCCCAAATACTTTAACTTTTCCGCTTCAATAATATGAAATAAATTGCTCTTTCGCTAATTCATTCCCGAGCCCAATTTATTTTTGATTATTCTGAAGATCAATTAGAAAGTTTTCTTTGTTTCTCCCACAAAAAAAAACTAATAATAATAATAATGATGACAATGATAATAATAACAACAATAACAACACCATCAACAATAACAATTGCAACAACAACTACGAGGTTATTTAATTTCTTGTGGCATCCTCCGAGAGAAACTAATGACATGGGCATATTAGAAATAAACTGATGAAAGAAAGCAATTAAAGGAAAACTAAATAGCTGTAGTCAGTAGCAGATAGATTAATTTTGGTTTCTGTGTGATAAAAAAGAAAAAAGAAAGACCCTGTATTTTAGTACTGTGTGATGTTGATGTCTTTATCAAGAAAAAGAATATGTGGCGTTCATGCTTTTCAGTAAGAGAACTGAAATGTCGATCTGGCTAAAGCTTGTCGATGGTTTTTCTTATGACTTCTTGCTTCAAGGTGTTTGCCAACAAACGAACCACCGTCAGTGTTCGCCTCAATTGAAACTATTATATTCTTATAAATGTACCGTCCTAATATATCTTACTCATTATTGCTCTAACTTACTTGAACTACATGAATCAATTACTAGATTAATAGAAAGAAAATTAGATTCTAAGAATTCCTCTGAAGTTATCAGTCGTCCACTTAAAACTAAAAGAAAATATTGTTTATTTTTAGAGTAATTCATACTTGGTTAATGTGTTGCTTTTCTATTTGGTGGTAGATGTAGCTCTCCACAAGCATTTGTACACGTTCATTGCACTGTTATGAACCGAGATTTTTTTTTTCGCTCTCTTATTAATTTGTGTGATTCTTTCTATTCACCTTTGACCTTTTTCATCACGAATTCTTGTCGCCAGTAAGACCACCACGAACTGGATAGTTCTTAAATGATAGCATTTACCCGAGGCCATATACAGTGTTGCACACGAAAGGCCAGGGATGGCTGTCATTTTTTTTCTCTCCTCTTTCTCTCCATATATTGGAGCCAACCTATCTAATATTGGATATCATATCGTGCACAAAGTTGCTCGGATTCCTTTATTTACCCATTCCTTTGAATTGCTGCTGTTGTATACCTCATTAACTACCTGCTAGTTTAATATAATAAACAAACTCCGCGTAACCGAATCAGAAAAGAGAGATAGAGAAGAAGAGAGAGAAAGACATAAAGAGATAGATTGATAAATAGAGATAACAAAGAGAGAGAGAGGGGGGAGAAAGGGGGAGGGAGAGCCAAGTGAGAAAGAATGAAAGAAAGAAAGAGAGAGAGAGAGAGAGTGAGTGAAAGCCGTTCCTTTTTTTAGAGCAGTTAATGTACCTAATCAACTGTCCACTGAAAGCAGATGTAACATTCAGTCAGACATTTCATATAAAAAAAAAAAAATGTTCTGTACCACGTAAAAACTGCATTAGAGTGTCTGTAGAGTGAATGAATGGAAACTAGGTATTTTAGTTTTTGTAATACACCTGCCTTATTCTAAGTCACAAGCCTGAATTATCTACTATATTCATTTATTTGTTCTATTATTTTTGTATCTGAACTCTGTTTCTTAAATGAATGCAGTTAGAAAAAAAAAGTAAATTATGTGATATGACTAGCATTTCGGAAGAGAATCGCTTTGCGCTTAAAAAAAAAAATATAAAAGTTTTTGTAAAGAAGACAAGCTTCAACAAGTATATTGTAGTGAAGAGAGCTTCTGATAGACTATATAAATTAAATTATTTTTAGTTATTATTATTATTATTGAGTGAGAGAGCAGCATATGCCATCAAAGTGACAATGGGGTACAAATATACGAAGCCCAGTATATCCATCATGACTACCCGTCTGATAAGGGTACACCAAGCACATGCTTCACAACCATATGTGCGCGACATGGTGATCTCATATCAAGATAAACAGCGCATGACCTTGCAGGTAGAGCCCAGTTAAATTTTCAAGTTGAGTAGCCCATCTCGCTCAAAAGGTCCATGAATAAGGTTTGTTTAAGGATGCTGAACAAAACACCCATGTTTTCAGAGGTGAATTATTCAAAAGGTGAATTATTTAGAGGTGAATTATTGAGCAGAATATTTGCTGTAGCCGATCTTTTATACCAAGACAAAACAATATATATGATAAGACCTCCAATCAGTTAAGATTAAAAGCCATGAGAGCCACTGCCTGGTATTATTATTATTATTATTATTATTATTATTAAATGTTTGGATTTTGCTTTGTATTTGTACAAGTTGTCTACAAGTCTCATCCAAAGACCTCAAGAGACAATATGTTAGAAGTTCAAATTGGTGTTATGACTAGGGTGCCATATCTTTGGCTTCTCACAGAATATTGTTTTAAAGAATGTCTGTCAAAGCATAAGAAAATTAGAAGTTTGTTTTAAAAATACTATGGTGATAAGATGATAGTGAGATCTTAAGATGACAGTAAAAAGTATGTACATTTAAAAGTACGTTTGGTAATGTTTACATATTGAAATGTTTATTATTATTATTATTATTATTATTATTGAGTGAGAAAACAATGCATGCCATCAAAATGACACTGGGGTACAAATATACGAAGCCCAATATACCCGTCTGACAAGAGTAGTACACTAGGTACACTAGGCATATGTGCACGACATAGTGATTTCATATCAAGATAAACAGCGCATAGCTTTGCAGGTGGGGCCTAGTTAGAATTTTCTTCAGGCTGAGTAGCCCATCCTGCTCAAAAGGTCCCTGAATAAGGTTTGTTTAAGGATGATAAGCAAAACACCCATGTTTCCAGAGGTGAATTATTCAAATCCTCAAGCATTCCTCTCAGTACACGGTCCCCCATTACTTCTGCTTGCACATATTGGCAGCCATTAAGGAACATGCTTAACTGGTTAAGGTCAAACAACTG
This sequence comes from Octopus bimaculoides, assembly GCF_046866305.1. Classification (NCBI taxonomy): domain Eukaryota; kingdom Metazoa; phylum Mollusca; class Cephalopoda; order Octopoda; family Octopodidae; genus Octopus; species Octopus bimaculoides. Next base: position 78,792,771 of record NC_142933.1, read on the forward strand.
ACAAGCAAATCTGTGGTATTGAGCAGAATATTTAATGTAACCCATCTTTTATACCAAGACAAAACATATATATGATAATACTTCCAACCAATTAAGATCAGAAGTCATGAGAGCCACTGCCTGGTACTGCATCCGGGCATTTATTATTATTATTATTATTATTATTATTATTATTATTAAGGCGGCGAACTAGCAGAATTGTTAGCACGCCGGACGAAATGCTTAGCGGTATTTCGTCTGTCACTACGTTCTGAGGTCGACTTTGCCTTTCATCCTTTTGGGGTCGATAAATTAAGTACCAGTGAAACACTGGGATCGATGTAATCGACTAGTCCCCTCCCCCAAAACTTCAGGCGTTGTGCCTATAGTAGAAAGGATTATCATTATTATTAAGGCGGTGATCTGGCAGAATCGTTAGCACAGCGGGCAAAATACTTAGAGGCATTTCGCCCGTTGCTACGTTCTGAGTTCAAATTCCGCCGAGGTCATCTTTGCCTTTCAGCCGTTCGGTGTCGATAGGTACCAGTGAAACACTGGGTCGATGTAATCGACTCATCCCTCACAAAAAAAAAAAAAAATTGCTGCCCTTGTGGCAAAATTTGAAACTATTATTATTATTATTATTATTAATCTTAGTCAATATTATAGAAATAAGATGAAGTTTAATTCTTTTATTTTTCTATTCACATATGCATTTGAGACGTGGATTTTACTTTCGGTCAAACATTAAAACACTTTTCCATGAGACGCTCTAGTAGTATTTCAAAAAGGAATTAAGTTATATAAAAACAGAAGAGATATCAAGAAATGTTTATACTGAGAGAATCTGAAAGGCTTCAAGAGTATTAAAACATTAAAAAAAAAAAATAATAAAAAAAAACACTCCGATGGGTGGGGAGAATTGTGTTGCCTAGCAAAATATCCGCATCATGTGCCAAATTTCAAAATCTTTTTTTTTTCTTTTCTTTTTCGAATTGTAAGTGTTCATGTTTGGCAACGTGATTAAACGGGCAGCTATCCGCAGATCGACTCAAGAATTCTGAAGTTTATTTCACCCCTACTGCCTATAATGGCATCATAAAGTATTTCTGCAGAGATTGTAGTTTCTGAAGAGTAAGAGTTGCAATACACAGTTTCCGCCGGAAGTTTCTAAGAGCTTCTATCTTCTTTTGATTTTCTATCTTCTTAGTCAATTATTCACTATGTAGTAGGTTATTTGTGAGGTCTTATTGTCAAGGACGCTTACCACCCATTTCGCTAACATAATGTACTGAAAATCTTATTCGTCTCATTCGAGTTATTTGAAGAGTTAATGGATCAAATAGAAAGCGAATGTAATTTTTACTGATTATAACTTTTCAAACTTGGTTTGCAAGCATAACATAGGCGCAAGCATATATGGTAAGAAGTTTGCTTCCCAACCACATGCTTTCGGGTTCAGTCCCGCTATGTAACTCCTTGGGCAAGTGTCTTCAATAATAGTCCTAGGCCGACCAAAGTGGATTTGGTAGACGGAAACTGAAAGAAGACCGTCATATATATAATAATAATAATAATATTAATGCAAATAATATGTGAGTATATGCATATATACGTACATGTATGTACATACCTACATCTACATGTATATATAGATGCATATCTGGGTACAGGACGTCACAAAAACACGTGGACAAAATGAAAAACGATATATATATATATATATATATATATATATATATATATATACACACACACACACATACATGCCTACATACATACATAATACATACATACATACATGCATACATACAGATTCATATATATATATATATATATATATATGTCTATCACTGTATGTACGCGCGCGTGTGTGTACATATCTAAGAGTGTGTCTTTATGTTTGTGTTAATCCCCCCACCACCAATTGACCACCGTGTCCGTAACTTAGCGGCTCGGCAAAAGAGGGCGATAGAATAAGTACCAGACTTGAAAAGATAAGCACTGGGATCAATTTATCCCACTAAACCCTTCAAGGCGGTGTCTCAACACGGTCACAGTCCAGTGAGTGAAACAGATAAAATATAAATGATTAAAAAAAAAAGCATGGAATTTTTTATTATTATTTCTTCTTTTGGAGGAAATCCTACGAGTCAAAGAGGAATCTTCAGGACATCGTCCAACCTGTGAGAAATAGCAGCCAAATTTCACTCAAATTATACCGTACTCATCTATCTTCAATAAAACGAAGGCCACGTCGAATCAAGTGACTCTAGATAAACTGTACCTGAATGAAAGATGCTATGGACACAGCTGGAATATCTTTGACCATAGCTCTACTCAGTATGGGCTGACCTAGGGCTAAAGAACAACAACAACAATTTCCTTGAACGTTGATCAAGAAGCAAACTTTAAAAAATAAAACGCAAACCTCTCTTTTGTGATACATTGTTTATATTGATAAATTAGGAAATATATATGTTGGCACAAGGCCTGCAATTTTGTGGGGTGGGTATAAGTAGATTACAGCGATCCCAATGCTCATCTGGTAATCATTTTATTGACCCCGAAAAAATACAAGGTAAAGTCGACCTTGGCAGAATTTGTACTTAGAATGTAATGTGTGTGTTGTTGACACTCCGTCGCTTACGACGTCGAGGGTTCCAGTTGATCCGATCAACGGAACAGCCTGCTCGTGAAATTAACGTGCAAGTGGCTGAGCACTCCACAGACACGTGTACCCTTAACGTAGTTCTCGGGGATATTCAGCGTGACATAGTGTGACAAGGTTGACCCTTTGAATTACAGGCACAACAGAAACAGGAAGTAAGAGTGAGAGAAAGTTGTGGTGGAAGAGTACAGCAGGGTTTGCCACCATCACCTGCCGGAGCCTCGTGGAACTTTAGGTGTTTTCGCTCAATAAACACTCACAACGCCCGATCTGGGAATCGAAGCCGCGATCCTATGACCGCGAGTCCGCTGCCCTAACCACTGGGCCATTGCGCCCCCACCTTAGAGCGTAAAGAAAGAAGAAATACTAACGATAAATTAGGAAACATTTTGGTTTCAAATTTTGGCACAAGGCTAGCAATTTTGTGGGGTTAGGGTATGTCTATTACATCTATCCCAGTGCTCATCTAGTAGTCATTTTATCGACCTCAGCAGAATTTGAACACACGACGTAAAGACGAATGAAATGCCGCTAAGTCTTTTGTCCGGCGTGCTAACGATAAATTTTGAAATATATTCTAAATGATTACCACAAGTTAATTCGTATCAATTGGCTTTTTTTATATCCAATATCCTACTTCTGTGTTTGAGTTCAAATCGGTGTCTATTGAAACCGCTTCAAGTTCTTGTGAAACACTAGAGCTCTGAATGACCTTAAAAGCATTCGTTATAAAAGTCATTAAAGGATTATGTTTAATTCTTAACCACGGGGAGGTAAATAATGCTCATATCATTGGGGGGAAATCTCATGAGAGGGAAGGCCGAAGAACAATAAAAAAAAAAGAGAAGTAAATTCCAGAATTTTAAATATTTCTTCCATCTGTGCACTTTTAGTATCATGTATGGAGGAAGGAGAGAAACAGAATATGAGTTAGCGTGGAGGAGAGAGAAGCAGAGAGGGAGAGAGGGATGGAGGGAAAGAGAGAGAGAGCTTTAAAATAAGATACAGGGAGCTTGGTAAAAGCAAGTAATGGTGTAAAAGAGAGAGACAGGCAAACAGACAAACAGAGCAGTAAAGAAAGAGTGAGAAAGAGTTAGTTTGTCAGAGACCACCCCACTACTCGTTTAGTTCTTACAGCAAGATCCTAATATCCAGGTATTGTTCTGCGAGGGACAAGTGTTGAAGAGAAACAGTAAAAGCAGGAACTATCACCATTTGAATTTTGTGAGTTCATGGATGAATGGATGAATGTTAAATTGGAGTATTAATGAATGTGACGAAAGCTGTTATTTGAAGTAGGAGCCAAATTTTGCAACGTGACTAAATATATTTTTATTCAATATATGAGTCCGTATATGTACTCTTTCATAAGCTTCAAGTTATTAACTCGCAGTTAACTCGCAGTCGTCAGCCTTTATCATTATATAAAGGAAGATGTGTTATAATCATGCTTATATTAACTACCATTTTTGTAAGACACTTAGTCTTTGAGCTTGCTTATAAGACGCTTCTTAATTTTAGCAGGCTTTTCCTGAGCCACGACTGGCCTGTAAATAAATTATGACCGTGCGTTTATGAGATGCAAGATGATTTTTTCGGGAAAATACGATAACTTCTTTGTTACTTACTACCTTCGACAGTGGAGCGGACTCGCAGTCATAGGATCGCGGTTTCGATTCCCAGACCGGGCGTTGTGAGTGTTTATTGAGCGAAAACACCTAAAGCTCCACGAAGCTCCGGCAGGGGATGGTGGCGAACCCTGCTGTACTCTTTCACCACAACTTTCTCTCACTCTTACTTCCTGTTTCTGTTGTGCCTGTAATTCAAAGGGTCAGCCTTGTCACACTGTGTCACGCTGAATATCCCCGAGAACAACGTTAAGGGTACACGTGTCTGTGGAGTGCTCAGCCACTTGCACGTTAATTTCACGAGCAGGCTGTTCCGTTGATCGGATCAACTGGAAGCCTCGACGTCGTAAGCGACGGAGTGCCAACAACCTTCGACAGCTTCAAAGGCAAAGGTTAGCTATCCCGGAAGAGTTTTATGAAAGACGAAGCAAATCAGTTCAATCTTCATTCCAAGCAGCTAAAGGTAATGTAGTTTGACTACAGCGAGATTATAAATACATACATACACACACACATATATATATATATATATACATATATATATATTAATAAATTATAGGGTAGCAAAAAAAATTTTAGAAATTTTATTTACCACCAGTGGTCTAGCGAGAGTAAAAAAACAGTCAATAGACTATGTATTATTCATTTAAAATGCAGAGATGCCTATAATAGGACATCTACTCGCTAGAAATAGCAGCAAAAGACTACATACCACAAAAATTATAGGCATCTCTGCATTTTAAATGAATATATATATATATATATATATATCTTTCTCTTTTCCTCTCGTTGCTCACCTATTCTACTTCCTCCCTCTACCACTCTCTCTCTTCCCTTTACACCGGCATGGTCACATGCTTCCGGTCAATAATCCTTTCCTTCCGCCAAGTAACGCACGCCACCACTTTGCCTCTCTCGGTTCCGTGCCTCATCGCGTTCATACACACATAATTTTTCTCGTCTGGCCGTAAAGCCTTTTCTGTTTGTTTTCCTGTCCGCCACTACATTCCTCCATGGCTAGATTTAATTTGCGTATACAAATTTAATCTGCGATCCATGGGACGAGCCGTTTTAACGATGCGTCCTGCCCGAAGCTCGTCGAAACGCCGGTGTTAAAACGTGGGTAGCTGATGAAGTAGAATGTTCTCTATGTGGCTCGTGTGTTCTCGTCTACGTTTGTTTGCAATGTCCTGTACCCAGATATGCACCTATACATACAGGTGGATGTCGGTATGCACATACCTGTACGTATATATGCATATACTCATTTACTTTTGTTTTTACATGATTGAACGCAGCGTCTCACAAAAATTGTAAGTAGTTTTCGTAAACTTATCCTCCGACGCTACTCTATCTCTTTCTCTTCTCCCCCCCCCCTCGTTCTTCCTCCCCCCCTCGTTCTTCCTCCCCCCCTCGCTCTTCCTCTGTACTACTACGTATCTCGCCTTACCCCTCTTGTTCTTCCTCTGTTACTACTACCTATCTCCTTTTCCCCCTCGTATTTCCTCTCTTTCTCTTTTCCTCTCGTTGCTCACCTATTCTACTTCCTCCTCTCTTTCTCCCTCTACCACTCTCTCTCTTCCCTTTACACCGGCATGGTCACATGCTTCCGGTCAATAATCCTTTCCTTCCTTGGCTTTCGCCAAGTAACGCACGCCACCACTTTGTCTTTCTCGGTTCCGTGCCTCATCGCGTTCATACACACATAATTTTTCTCGTCTGGCCGTAAAGCCTTTTCTGTTTGTTTTCCTGTCTTGTTTTTTGTCCGCCACTACATTCCTCCATGGCTAGATTTAATTTGCGTATACAAATTTAATCTGCGATCCATGGGACGAGCCGTTTTAACGATGCGTCCTGCCCGAAGCTCGTCGAAACGCCGGTGTCAAAACGTGGGTAGCTGATGAAGTAGAATGTTCTCTATGTGGCTCGTGTGTTCTCGTCTACGTTTGTTTGCAGTGTCCTGTACCCAGATATGCACCTATACATACAGGTGGATGTCGGTATGCACATACCTGTACGTATATATGCATATACTCATTTACTTTTGTATATATATATATATATATATATATATATATATATATATATATATATATATATATATATATATATATATATGTTAGTGTGGAAGCGCAACGGCCCAGTGGTTAGGGCAGAGGACTTGCGGTTTCGATTCCCAGACCGATCGTTGTGAGTGTTTATTGAGCGAAAACCCTGCTGCACTCTTCCACCACAACTTTCTCTCACTCTTTCTTCCTGTTTCTGTTGTGCCTGTATTTCAAAGGGCCAGCCTTGTCACACTGAATCTCCCTGAGAACTACGTTAAAGGTGCACATGTCTGTGGAGTGCTCAGCCACTTGCACGTTAATTTCACGAGCAGGCTGTTCTGTTGATTAGAACCCTCGTCGTCGTGACCGACAGAGATATTTGTGAATGTGAGGGCGCATGGCCAAGTGGTTAAGGTGTTGAAGTCACGATCGCGACTCGTGGTTTCAATTCCGAGACTGGGTGGTGCGTTGTGTTCTTGAACAAAACACATCATCACACGTTGCTCTGCGATCACTTAGACGCATGACACAACGTACACCAAATCATTTGTGGGGGTGGTTTGGCAAAGCACCATAAACAACCTTGCCTGGACTTGTTCCTCGGAGAGTAACTTTTTTGGTGAAATCCCGAATGGGGTGTTTTTACCCTTTACCTTTTATTATACACACACACACACACACGTATGATTCCATCCTGCCTCGTGCCGGGAGACAGTTATCTCTCTTGTATTAACGCTCGTCGCCAGAGGGAGCTACATGTACGTGTCTATGGTGTTTTAGAGTAACTGGTACTTAATTTTAGCGACTCCAGAAGATAAACTCCGAAGATAAGGAACCGTAATTAGATATCGTTCGCATCCTTCGCATGACAACGAGTAGCTTGCATGGATTTTCTTATAACATATTTATTGTAATTTACAGTTTCTGACCAAAAATAGCTTCTTTTAGGTTCTTTTACTTGTTTCAGTCACTGGACTGCAGCCATGCAGTTTGAATTGTTTAGCCGTACAAATTGAACGCTGGACTTATTTTTATGCCTCGTACTTATTTTGTGGGTTTATTTTGCCGAACCGTTAAGTTACGAGAACGTAAACAAACCAACAGCAGTTGCCAAGCGGTAATGGGAGGCAGACACAAAGACATACGCACATAGATATACACACACTCGCACACATATATACGCATGTATTTTTTATTTCTTACATATATACATATATTCATGTATGTCGGTAATTATATTCAAGTGTGTATGCATGTACGTTTGTATATTTGTGTGTGTAATGTATGTATGTGTGTATACACACACACACTCATATGTATGCATGTTTGTGTGTGTACGTGTATATGCATGCATGTGTGTGTAAGTGTGCGCGTGAATGCGTCTGTGTGCAGCTCATTTTTCACATTCTTCGCATTTTTCAGATTATACACGAATCGAGCATTTTAGAAAGTAACATTCTTGAAATTTATTTGTTTGTAGAAACTAGCAGAGATTACGTTGTAAAACAAACTGCATATTAGTTACTATCGCTGTTAGTATTTAGAATATTTGCTTAATTCCAGAATGTAAGGAAGATATTTCAAGAAAAACGACAAAACAAACAATAATCAAATCTCTCGGCCTACATCTATATCGGTTTCAAATTTTGGCACAACCCCAGCAATTTCGGGAAAAGGTGTAACTAACTCGATTACATTGATCCCAGTATTCAACTGGTACTTATTTTATCGACCCCGAAAGGATGAATAGTAAAGTCAACTTCGGTGGAATTTGAAGCTTACGTATATATTACATGTTAAAAAGGGAGCTTCTGTGTGGTCATTCGATCTTTTGGAAATAACAACCAAATTTGTTCCTCCATATCCTTTATATTAAGTAAGGTGGGTATACATTGAACAGCATGGACTCTGATATACAAATTGGCGGGATGGTGACACCTGGCATGACTTCGGTCCTTGTTCTATTCGAATAAGACTGGCCTTGGGTTGAACAACAGAGAAAATAATAATTAATTCCTTTAGAATAGTGGTTTCTGGTTTAAGTACAAGGCATGCAATTTTGAGGAGAGGAAGAATAATCGATACCACTTGACCTCTACCTTATTTTAACGACCTCAGAGAGATGAAAAGCGAAGTTGATATCGGTGGAATTTTAACTCAATGTAAAGAACCAGGACAAAAATACTGCAAAGCATTTTTCCCGACGATCAGCGTATTTGGTATCGCTAGGGGAGTCTTGACGTTCTGGTTTTCTGGAATTCGTCTTAGATTTCAAGCAGCAGTTCCGGTGTCCCGAAAGAATGCTTCGAGAGGGTGATTTATCTTGTTTTTTGTTTAATTTTATTATAATTTATAAATATCTTCCTGGTTGTTGTAATTATGTTCTTTGAAAGTACAACCGCGGTTTCAAATTCAATTTTTGTTAAAGTATAAACCCGCATCTCACGTGACATTGGCTGTGATTATTATTATCTTTTTTAATGTTTATTAAATTGTTTTTCAAACCATCTTTTCAATAAATGATTTGAGAGATTCAGCTGTCAATAATCTGTCTGCGAACTATATATTGGGAAACGATGGCTTAAGGCCTCACAATCCACCAGGGCTTCAAAAGGCATTTAGTAGTTTACATTTTTGTGAGTCCTAGTATAATTTTTAAGAAGAGGCGTTGGAGTTTTATATAGTTTAGACACCCACCGAGTCTAAATCAGGCACTGATGATTGGTGTTCATCTCAATCTAATAAATCCTAATAAATAATGTAAATCATTTATTTTTGTAATTAGTGTAAGTCCTTTATTTCCGTAGTGTAAATAATTCCTGTATTTTTCCATTTCTGCCAAAGCAATAGGAGATATTTTACCAAGGTGCATTTCTAAGAAATTAGAATCTCGCAAAGTTTATGAAGTGATTTTCATAAATCACACTTCTTGTTTATAATGTTTTGCTTTTTGTGAAACGTATGATGGCTTCAGCTTTGTCTAGTTTGTAGTTTAAACGAATGACGTGGCATGGTAGGGAATTCTTGGAATGAATTATTTTGTTTTCTTTCTACTATAAGCACAAGGCTTGAAATTTTGAAGGATGGGGTTAGTCGAATATATCGACTCAATTGCTTGACTAGTATTTATTTTATCGACCTCGAAAGAATGAAAGACAAATTCGACCTCGGCAGAATTTGAACTCAGAACATAAAGACTGACAATATGACACAAAGCATTTTGTTCGGCGTGCTAATGATTCTGCCAGCTCGCCAGGTCGTTTTGAATGAGACAAAAAAGTATCGCCCGAAATAAGATTTTAACTCGTAAAACATTGAAAGAAGAACGCGACAAAACATAGCTAAAAAGTATTTAATCAAGTTCCTACTTACTGTTTCTCTGTAATAACTGATCCTCGAAAATAAATGATCAAAGTAAAATAAATAAATAAATAAAGGGAAAAAAAAAAGAAAAAGGCTTTGAAGCATTTAAGGAGTTGTTTTATAACTGCTTATTGTGAGATAGAGATCTGCTGTTGCGTTTCAACATTGTTGGTCGTTGTTTTAATTGGTCGTCAGGTAAATATTAAATAGTTGTTATCTGACATTTCAAACATGTCACATGAGAAAATATTGATCCACAGCATTAGGTTCCGGAGGTAAAAAAAAAAATAGTTAATTTAATCTGTAAATTAGTTAATTAAAAATATAATTGCTTTTTCATTTATTTATTTAATAATTTATTGTCTCTTTTCTATATGAGTGTATACATACAACACACACACACACATATATATATAAAGTGTGTGTATATGTACGTTTACGTATCTGTGTAGGTGTGTGAGTTATCGATTATTTTTTCTTATACAATATGTCATTTATTATAATAATAATTAATTTTTTTATTGATACTAGAAAGATGAAAAAGTCAAGTTGACCCCGAGACTATTTCAACAGAAAGGAACAGAATATAAAGCTGTTATGTTGACTTCTCTACTCTTATACACACTACTCCAGTTTTGTTGTTTTCTTTTTTCTAAAACAATGTCGACATTCTGGACCGCGCCCTATATATATATATATATATACGTACACTTTAACTGCTAGAATCTCTCTCCATATAGCTTGAAGTGAAATTGAAATGTAAATCTCGTGAAGCATCTTATGTAACCCGAAGAGGCTCTTTTGCACTATGCGTTGCATCTGGTGTTATTGCATCGTTCCACGCCGAGTAGGAAGCAGTGTAATATGAAGCTGAAACGATTGTTATTATAATAAATAAATGCTTCTTGTTACACTCCGTCTTCTGTATTAATCTTATACATTGTGTAGATCCTCAGTGTATTTTCCTGTACAGTATTCGTTGGTTACCTATACTCTAGAATTGGAACTTTGAGAAAATACTCAAGATTCACCAGAGTGGAAACTGTAGATACGTCACTGGTAAAAATCGCGTGTAAGTCTTACAAAAAGTAGCATATGATCCTTTTTTACTATAGACACAGGTCCTAAAATTTTGTGAGAGGGCGCTAGTCAATTACATCGATCCCAGTGTTCAACAAGTAAATTATTTTATCGATCCTAAAAAGGGCTGAAAGGCAAAGTCGATCTCGGCGGAATTTGAACTCAGAACGCAAAAACGGAAGAAATTCCGCCAGCCAACGATTCTGCCAGCTCGCCGCCCATATGAAACGTAACATATATGAAGACGGAGAATGAATTTAGCTCATATTTATTATTAGTTGCAGCATTTTTCGGTGCCAATCCGTTTATAGACACACATATATTTCTTTTGGTTCATCGAGAAGTGATAAATTACAGAACACAATGTGGAAATGCAGAGTATTCTTAAATACATTATAATTGAATAGCTCCTAGTTTCCCGTTTCTATTTGTTCAGCTGTTAATCCGAGCCTTGAGTTGTTTGTTGTTTAAATATAGTTGGAATATTTGCGAGTGACGGAGAGTTGGTTCTCGATATACATATGCTATAAATAATAGCATGTAGATATTGGTTGAAAAACCTTTCTGGAAAGGAAAAATCGAAGGCTGCTCATGGGACACGAACCCACAACACTTGTAGATAGGCCATGCGGTCTACTACTGTACCACGGGAAGCCTTCGACTTTTCCTATCCAAAAGGGTTTTTCAACCCAATATTAATTATAGCTTTATATCTACTGGTGAAAGAGCATAACTTAGAGGTTAGCGCGTCGGGCTTACAATCATGAGGTAGTGAGTTCGATTCCTGGACCGGGTTGTATGTTATGCTCTTGAGCAAGACACTTTATTTCATGTTGCTCCACTCCACTCAGCTGTAGAAATAAGTTGCGACGTCACTGGTGCCAAGCTGTGTGGTTTTTGCCCTTGGATCACATCGTGGCGTGGAGAGGGGAGGTTGGTATGCATGGGCGACTGCTGGTCTTCCATAAACAACCTTGCCCGGACTTGTGTCTCGGTGGGTAACTTTCTGGGTGCAATCCCATGGTCATTCATAATCGAGTGGGGTAGTCTTTAAATATGTACTCCGAGAACGAATTCCAAATAAGAATTATTTCACATTCTCTCGAAAATTTATAATTTCTTGTGCCGTCAACGATATTTTGAAATGTATGAAAATTGGAGAAAAGTAAAATAACTCATATATTAGGAAAAATAAATCACATTTTAAAAACACATGCATGCATTACATTTTTAAATACATTTTATAGATATTATAATTAACAATATTTAAAAATATTTAAAATATCATTTAAATATATGACTTAAGCAACAACGGAGTTTCATGTGGACGGTTCTTAGAATGACATTGCTTGTCTGAAGCTTATAACATTTGGAGTATTCATGCGAGAGCCAGACATGAAATAAAAAACGTAAGCTTGAAACAATTGATTTTGCACATATTGCTGTCAATGGTTGTTTAAAACAAACAAATAGAAGCGTTCTTTCATAATTTTCATATCAACTGTGTCAACATTTGGATATTGTTATACATTGCCAGTTATAATGTATTCTTTCTCGTCCTGTCCCAAATCGTTCACCTAAATCGTCTTCCCATGTACAGTAATTCCACGTCATATCACCATTCACCTATTGCGGTTTATCATTTAAGATTGCGTCGATTCCTCTGTGGTGTTGTTTTGCATTTATAATAAAATAAATATATACAAATTATAAAAAATAATTTTAAAAATATACAGTACAGTACTGTTTCTATTTCGCGGATTCCGATCTATCGCGGGTTGGAACGTAACATCCGCAAAAATCGAGGGATTACTGTATTCAAGCAACAAATAATTTCAACCGTAAAAGAAGCTGCATAATCGGAAACATGAAACTTGGAGAACTAGAATTAGTAGCCTTTTACATATAATGTATTACACACACACACATGCACACAGAGGATCTGGTCAAGCAGAAATGAAAGTGAATTTCAAAAGACATAATTTACCCTACTGAAAGACGGACGAAATGCTGCTAAGCATTTTCCTCGGCGTGCTAACGATTCTGCTCACCTCCTAACAAGCCTGTAAATATTAGGTTGAAAAACCGTTTTGGATAGAAAATGTCGAAGGCTACTCGTGGGACTGGAACCCACATCTCTTGTAGACATCTTCGTGCTTTGAGATATTCCAAAAAAAGAATATATCGAGAGTTTACAAATTCTTGTGCATGTATGTGTGTGTACGTATTGGTTTAATCGACCATACGACTGACTATTCAGTAATCTCAGTTGAATATCAGAATGAGTTGAACATTTTGATCGACTAAGATAACAAAAGAAATTTATTAACAAATTGCCTCTCTAGGGAGAGTATAAAAGTTAAAAATCAACAAGCAAGCGAGAAAACTCTACTATGATCAGTTGATCGAAATTTGTTGGAAACAAACAATACAAATTAGAGTGGATTTTGTCTTAAAGCCGTACTGAACGTTTTTGAAAACTCTACACTTTATGAGCTGGCTTTATTTATAATTCCGAACTTAAAACGTTGCACATTGTGCCTTTTGAGAACGACAATATTTCATGCGTCTTCCACTCCTCTTCTCATTCCTGACAATTTGGGGGCGGCGATGGTAGGATTGTAAATGCTCAAGATGTCATTCTGTTTGATATACGATTGGTAAACAGAAAGAAAGGAACATAGACAGAACAGAAACAAAGGGCAATGTACTAGAAGTTAATGTAGGACTGCTACAGAATTGGGTGGGTGACTAGATGCATGCCAGTAAAGGCGAGCAGACAAGAGTTTGTAGGTTGTTCCCTCAGTAGGTCTTTGGAACACAAAGCATTACGAGGGTGAACAGGACAGCAGCGTAGCTAGGAGGGAGGTAAGTTGCGCCTTCTGCGTTGGGCGACGCTTCTATGGGAGCAGCGCATTTGGATCTGCTGTATAAGCTAGTATGCAGCAGACTCCACTTTATAAGCCTGTATAAGCGTAAAGAGGGCGGAAGCAAACACCGGCTGTCCCGGACGGCATACACTCTAACTACGCACACGAACGTAGCTAGAGTGTGTACCGCCCGAGGCGGCCCTTCCGTTTGCCACCCCTGGACCCCACAAAAGCACATATTGCCTACAGCAGACCCAAAAGTGCCGCCCCTATCCACCCCCACCCCAGCTACGCTAGTGGCTACGCAAGAGTCATTAAGAACAACATGGAGACACAAGAGAATGCATCTAGATGGCTCTGGCTAAAATAGGTTGGCCGATAGAGTCAGTAGAATATGACTATCACATGTATTCAAGCCGAGACCTGTGATCAGTCTAAGTTGGGTCGCTTGGTTGAAGGTGAATGATTGTATGTTATAAAGCCCAAAATACCCAGTGACTCCAAAATAAATAGAGAGAACAGACAAATATTCATTTCTACTCTAGGCACAAGGCCCGAAATTTTGGGGGAGGGGCCAGTCGATTAGATCGACCCCAGTGCGCAACTGGTACTTAATTTATCGACCCCGAAAGGATGAAAAGCAAAAGTTGACCTCGGTGGAATTTGAACTGAGAACGTAAAGACACACGAAATACCACTAAGCATGTCGCCCGGCGAACTAACGTTTCTGCCAGCTCACCACCTTGTACAGAAAGTCAGAATGAAGAATTGATACAATAAAAAATATCTAGTGTAATTCATATATTCGTTAATTCTAAGAATGACTGTTTCGTATTAATGTTTAAGACAGAGCTGTTTTCATGGGAAGAGGGTCGGTCCATCGCTGTAATTACGTTTTTTTTTTTTTCTTTCTTTTTTTTTAGCTAGCACATTAAGTTTCATTAAGCAGATCTTTGATTAGAGGCATTCCGCTAGTAATCATTCCACCCCCACTTCCCACTTTTTTTTTTTTTTGCAGAGGCAGTGTATTTATGACATTATTTAATGTATCCCTGCTGTTTCTAGCAAATCTCCCCGACTCGATAATTTGACCATCTCTTGCTGGTTGCATATACATACATACATACATACATACAAATATATATATACAAACACACACACATACACACACATATATGTATAATCATACATGCATATACGCATACATACATACATACATATTTGTGTGTGTGTGTGTGTGTGTGCAATTTTTAAGCTTTGAACTGTTGCGAGACAGTTTTATGTCTGGACAGGACGCCAGTCTACGTACAAAATTTTCCCATAAGAAGAATTTAACCTAGTCCTACAAAAAAAAAAAAAAGATGAGACAAAAATAACACCACAACAATAAATACACCCAATAACTTAAAGCACTCCAACCGCCCATGTTGTGCCTTTTTACAAATGGATGATTCGATAATTAAACGTTTTTTCTGTTAAACACAGCACAGCCAGATAATGAAAAGAATGAGTCAGCCTTCAGAACTGTATAATAAAATTAAATCATGTCGTGACATCTGGCCCGTCCTCTGATTTAAACTGTCTAATTCATAACCACCAAAAATAAAATTTATTAATCATGAGGTTCTCCTGTTACATTTAACCAGTTGGTGTTCGATTACTATTGGAACTACGCTTCTTTCTCTTTTCTTTTCTTTTCTTTTCTATTTATGAAACATAAATAGTATGTATGGCGACTGTTGTGTTACAGATGTAGACGTGGAAGAGGTTTCTTGCAGTGTGAGTGATAAAGAAATGTAGGGGTGATGTGGGGGTTAATGGGGTTTAATCATCTTCTCGGAATCTTTACATTTTTATCATTTACTTGTTTCAATCATTTGATTGCAGCCATACTGGGGCAATGCCTTGAAGGGTTTTAGTCGAATAAACACACATACACACGCATACATGATATACAGCGGACTTCCACAGTTTCCGTCAACGAAACTCAATGCACTAGTCGGTCCGGGTCTATAGTAAAAGACATTTGCCAATATGTCGCGCAATGGGACTGAACCCGAAGCTACATGGTTGCAAAGCGATCTTCGTAATCATACTGCCATACCTGGGCGTAGAAATAACTATTTATGTTTTTTTTTAAAAGAAGAATTTGAATTCTCGTTGGTTAATGTTTGAGAAGGAAATATAAGGAGACATTTTCACACGCATTCACACAAACTTCCCCTCCTCCCCCACATACAAAAAAAATGCTTTAATAGAAGCATTAGGCAAAGTACTAAGGTGCAGTACGAGAACTTGAGAGACAAGAATCTATTGTTACAACGATGAGATGAGAAGTGAATGCAAAGGCTGATCGTAGGAGGATTATGTACATAGTCATCGTTTCCAGGAAAAGATACGATGAAATCATTATAATATACTGATATAACGTGGTGAACTTGGCAGAAACGTTAACATGCCGGGCGAAATGCTTAGCGGTATTTCGTCTGCCGTTACGTTCTGAGTTCAAATTCCGCCGAGGTCGACTTTGCCTTTTATCCTTTCGGGATCAATAAATTAAGTACCAGTTACGCACTGGGGTCGATATAATCGACTTAATCCGTTTGTTTGTCCCCTCTGTGTGTAGCCCCTTGTGGGCAGTAAAGAAATAAGAAACGTTAACACGCCGGGCGAAATGCTTAGCGGTATTTCGTCTGTCGCTACGTTCTGAGTTCAAATTCCGCCGAGATCGACTTTACCTTTCATCCTTTCGGGGTCGATAAATTAAGTACCAGTTGCGTACTGGGGTCGATCTAATCGACTGCTCCCCCCTCCCCCAAAATTTCGAGCCTTGTGCCTAGAGTAGAAAGGAATCGTTAGCACGCCGGACAAAATCCTTAGCAGTATTTTGTCTATCTTTACATTTTGAGTTCAAATTCCACCGCGGTCGAATTTGCCTTTCATCCTTTTGGGGTCGACAAAATTGTCTTACCTCCGCCCCCGAAATTGCTGGCCTTGTACCCAAATTTAAAATCATTATAATATATTGATTTCACAATTTGGCGCAGGGACAGCAAATTCGGGGGAAGGGGTAAGTCGATCACATTGGCCCTAGTGATCAACAAGTACTCTTTTTATCGACCTCGAAAGGATGGAAGGCAAAGTCGACCTCGGTGGAATTTGAACTTAGAACATGAAGACGGATGAAACGCCGCTAACTATTTTGCTCAGCGTGCTAACGATTCTGCCAGCCTGCCGCCTCAAAGGAAAGCAGAATATTACTCAAAACGTATAGAACAAAACTCAAGTAAAAGTCTGAAGACAAGCACGGAAGTCTGTGACAAACTTATGAAAATGCTTTGGACTGGCATAAAGTTAATAGGCGGCACCAACTTCGCTCATAGGACCCGCAGTGATTTTTCTGAGACATTTCTGAGTTGGCAGTTCGTCCTATGTGCCATTAAACACGGCATACTGTAAATAACAGATTTGGAGTTATCAAGTCATGTTTTAATTTTTTTATATTCAATCTAAAGAGTAGAATAGGACCTGTAATCCTTCCATGCCCTTTTCCTCTGATAATTCTTCCATTTGAGATATGAACCGTAACCCTCAGAAAAATCTGAGAGCCATGGTTCATATCTCAGCCGGGTCTCACTACAAAACGAAAGAAAGTTGACACCAGTATTGGACTGGTAGTTTATTTAATCCCCCCCCCCCCCCAAAAAAAAAAGTGGGATGTAAATTTGATCATGGCAGAATTTGATCCCAGAGCACTGGAACGAATGACACAGAGCTATTTATCCGACGCTGTAGCAACTCTGCTAATTTGATGTCAAAGATAGTCATGGTTAGGCCACTATAATATGTTTAAACACTCCATATCATTCTGTAGGTACTTTTTCTGTTTGTCAACTGCCGCTCTCTATTCCATACAACAATGCTAAGTCTAAATACACTAGATCAGCCTTGTTAATCTTAGTCGATTAAACTGATCCTCGTATCTGTCTGGTATTCTAAGGATGAAAGGCAGAGTCTATTTCTGCGGGATTTGAGCGTAGAAGTGTGAACTATTAGTAAAATCTTGGTAAAGGTATGTGTGAAATGTTGACAAACCAGTTGCTTTCTGTTTCTATAAAGCTTTGAATCTAGCGATTTGATTTGAAGACCATGTGATATATTTCACACAGTTATGATAACAATGTATTTTTGTGTACAGTGCATGAAATACGATAAATTTAATTGAAGACGAAATAGCAAACTTTATGCCAGAATTTCAACTATTTTCAGATTTCAGAGGGAAATAACACAGACGGTGTAAAATAGCCATAGAAGTCTTTGAAAGTAAACCCCACGTGGTTTGAAATATTTAAGTGTTAAGTGAAAGTCCTGCTCGTATCATTAAATTTATTTCTCGTGATACATTAAAAAGATCACATTCTAAACGTTTCTTTATATGAAGGGTCTTAATGCCAGTGTGCACGATATAATGTCTTCTTAAAGAAAGGGTTTGAATATCATTCAACATATTTCAAATGATTTCTAAAAGTGGAACGTTAAGATTTAAGTGAATATTACTTTCATGTCAAAAGCTCTATTTTCAAAAAAACGTTCATACATTAAGATATTATGAAAACATATAGCTCGTTTATTTTGCTAATATTTATGAAACAGTAAGGCGAAGAGCTGGCAGAAACTTGGCATGCCGGGCGAAATGCCTAGCGGTATTTTGTGTCTTTACGTTCTGAGTTCAAATTCCTCCGAGGTCGACTTTGCCTTTCATCCTTTCGAAGTCGATAAATTAAGTACCAGTTGCGCTCTGGGTCGATATAATCGACTTAATCCTTTTGTCTGTCCTTGTTTGTCCCCTCTATGTTTAGCCCCTTGTGGGCAATAAAGAAATCAACTTAGCACGCCGGGCAAAATGCTTAGTGGTATTTCGTCTCTGTCTTTACGTTCTGAGTTCAAATTCCGCCGAGGTCGACTTTGCCTTTCATCCTTTCGGGGTCGATAAATTAAGTACCAGTTGCGTACTGAGGTCGATCTAATCGATTGCACCCCCCCCCCCCCCCTCCACAAAAAGGAACACAGAAAGAAATAAGGAGAGAAACAAGGACAGAAAAAAAAATGTGTAGTGGTCAGCGATCTATCATGGCGAATGCCGGACAGAAGGGTCACACAAGAGAGTTAAGAAGAAGGGGAGATTACAAAGTAGTAGTGATCCCAAAACGAAGGTGCGTGTGTGAGAGAGAATGCTGATGATCTTAACGTATGCATATGTGTATGTAGGTGTGAAGGTGTGAAAATGTGGGGATGGGAATTGTTCAGTGCTGGTGTGTGCATGGTGGTGTGTTGTGATATGATGTGTTGTGTGATATGGTGTAGCGTGGTGTGATGTGATGGTGTTGGGAGGTGGGGGAGGCGAGAGTGGGGAAAGCATGGGTGGAGTGTGGGGCTAGAGGTAGGGGTATGTGGGTAGGCAGAGGTTGGGGGTAGGTGGCGTATGTGGGTAGGTAGAGGTTGGGAGTAGAGGTGAAGTATTTGGGAGAGGGTGTAGGGGTGGGGTGTAGGGGTGGGGTGTAAGGGATGTGATGGGGTGGGATGGGAAGGAATGGGAAGGCTCAAGCCAACCGAAACCTTGTGAGTGGATTTCGGATTTCGTACACGGAAACTGAAGTAAGACCGCCGTATATATTTGTGTATATTTGTGTGTGTGTGCATGCGTCTGTGTTTGTACCCCAACCATCGCTTGACAACCGATGTTGGCGTGTTTACGTCCCCGTAAATAAGCGGTTCAGCAAAAGACACCATTAGAATAAATACTAGGCTTATACAGAATAAATTCTGAGGTCGGTTTGTTCGCCTAAAGGCGGTGCTCCAGCATGACTGCAGTCACATGACTAATAAATAAAAGAATAAAAAAACTATCCCATTTTAATCCCGAGCAACGCCGGGTATGTCATCTAGTAACCTATATAGAGGGGTTTGGTCAAATTAATGGAAACACCTAGCATCATTGCATCATAATTTTAAGATATCTATACAACCGTCAAAAGCTTGTTTATTTTTATGTTTTTTTTTATTTATTATTAGCGTTGCTTAATATGTTTTGCTAAAATTGCTGTTTCTTTTCAGATATCATCAGGAAAAGGTAATTAAAATTGATTAACATGACAGATCTATCGGACTTTCAACGAAGTCAAATTGTTGGTGCTTGTATGGTCTGCGCTAACGTAACGAAAACAGCCGAAATGTTTGGTGTATCAAGAAGTACTGTCTCGAAAGTAATGGCATCCTTTGAGAAAGAGGGAAAAACCTCCTCGTCGAAACAAAACTCCGGAAGAAAACCAAAAGTTTCAGATAGGGACCGTCGGACTCATACGCGAATTGTTAGAAATGATCACAAAAGTACAGCTCCCAAATTTACTGCAGAGCTTAATGACCACCTCGAGAACCCAGTTTCCACAAAAGCTGTTCGCCCGGAGCTGCGCAAAGTCAGATTTCACAGGAGGGATGCAATCAGAAAACCACTATTTTCAAAACAAACATTGAAAAGCGTTTAGAATGGACTAAACACCCACAGAATTGGTCACTAAAAGCAGTGGAAGAATGTTATTTTCTCAGACGAGACATCCTTTACCTTATTTCCGACCACCGGCCGAGTATACATGTGGAGACAGCCAAAAGAAGCATTTGACCTAGACTGCTTTCTTCCAACTGTTAAACACAGAGGAGGATCTGTAATGATCTGGGGGGGGGGGCTATATCCTGGAAATCCACCGGCCAATAGTTTCCCTACATGGCAGAATTAATAGTCAAGACTATTTATGCACTTTATCTGATCAAATTCATCCTATGGTTGCGGAACTGTTTCCAGAGGGAAACTCAATCTTTCAGGATGATAATGCACCAATTCACACGGCTAAAGTTGTTACACGAGGAACATTCTAGTGAAGTTGAACATCTTATCTGGCCATCACAGTCCCCAGATCTCAATATTATTGCACATGTATGGTGCATTTTAGAAAAAACAAGTAATGAGTCGATATCCTCCACCATCATCACTACAAGAACTGGAGACTGTTTCAGCTGAAGAATGGACAAAAATTCTTTTGGAATCAATTCAAACTATGTACGAGTCCATACCTCGTAGAATTCAAGCTGTAATTACTGCCAAAGGCGGTCCTACCCCATCTTAAAATAAATTTGTTTGAAATTTTAAGGTGTTTCCATTATTTTGTCCAACCTCTGTATATTTATATATACATATATATATATATATATATATATATATATATATATATATATATATATATATATATATATGTTTGTGTGTGTGTGTTTGTGTGTGCACGTTTACATGCTCATGTGGACGGTAAAAAAATGTAAATTCACGTTGAATGATTGTAAAGTCGGTGTTTATGAAAATACATTTTATTTTCCAAATATGATAAAATCTGCAGACAAAATTAATTAAATTTCTTAATGAACACCTGTTTTCGAACTGACGACTACTCTAATCCAAGCACTACTCATAACGCGAAACAAAAGATTTGCAAACATCAAGAAACATTTCATTAAGTATTTGCGCACATTCTCGTTCAATGCTTATCCCCAGCTCGTCGATTGTTGCCGTAGACCTTATCCTTTAAGTATCTCCTTGAAAAATGTTTTGTGGTATGAGATCCAGTGAAACCGCAGGGTATCCTACTACTTCATCCAATCCAACTGTTTGGAAAAAATCTCATTATAGTAGGCCCTTATGTTACTATCGTAGAATAGAGTGGGTGTGTCCAATCTTGTTGAGAATGAAAGTTTTTATCCTCAAAGTCATCTCGAATGCGTGCTATGACAGATTGTCGCAGTAAGTACAAGTAAATTGGACCATCCAAAAGAATGGTTCGATCAATCTTCTTGCTAATAAATTAGCATGATGCTTCTACGTAATATGCAGATTGTCAGGTCCCCAGTAAGTGCGAGTGAAGCAGTTAATTAGAACATTTATTTTAAATGTAATTTCATCATTCCAGACACCCTTTGTCGCAATATGTGCATCTTCTATACATCTTGCAAAGTACCATTCACAATACTCTCCCTCTAGTCCGAGTCATCTTCATTGAAAACATGGACTATACTTGGGATGTAACTTTTCCAGTAAGAACACTTGAAAATGCAATGGACGCTTGATTTTGAAATTCTTTTTTTACGAATTGCTTGCCCTACAGATTTTCTTGAACTATAACATTAGGTCTCTAGTAGCCCTTCTTACTTTCTAGGGCTCGTCGATGTCCACAGCTTTCCGAAACATTCCTTGTCGACATTTTGAATAGTTCTAACTGCTTAAAATTCATCTCTAATTCGTGTGACGGTGAGTAGCGTAGGTTGATGTTCGAAAGTACCCTTAACCTGTCTAAGCATTTCAATTGCATTTCCAGTAGCACTTTATTATAAATTTTCTGTATCCAGACTTTAGTGTAGCTTCCTTCATAGGTTAAATATAAAAAAAAAAAAATGAAAATTCAGTTATGGGCTATTAAAGTGTGTCTACATACATACATACACACACATATACACACATACATCCGTGCTTGTGTGCGTGTGTGTGTGTGTGTGTGTGTGTGTGTGCATGCGCGCGCGCGTGCGTGCGTGTATTTATATAAGACTATGAAACTAACGAGAAAGACAGGATAAAATACAATAAAAATGTTATTAGTTAAACGCATAAAGAAATGGAAATGGTTTAACGTTTCGCGTGTATGCATTCATTAAAAGAAAGAGGAGAAAATAAACACGAGGGGAAGAATGAAGTCACACACACACACACACACACACACACACACACATACACTCACACAAAGACTACATCCTTCACCAATTTCAGTAAAAAATACTTGTGAAGTACGGTGTAAACATGTTTTATGGGGACTAGAATAAAGAATAGCAGCTGAGAGATACTGACATACATACAGGTAAAATCATAGAATGGTTAGTAATACTGTTGCTCCAACCCATATTTGTCTACGGTTTGTGAACGACGTGATAAATATGGATATCATTACTATTACTAGTACTAAAATCTCTCTAAGAGATCAACGCAGTAGTTGTACTGACAAGTAGTATTTGTAGATACTTTAACATGACCGTCCGTTCGAGCGAACTCTACTGCGATTTTTTAACCCCAAGAGGACACCTCCTCTAGCTGGTTAACGATGCACAGCTGCATTCGATATAATTACGAGCAGGGGAGCGAACCCCTACCATTTCCTAGCAACGGGACCGGTAGACCAGTTGTGGTTTCTGGCTATTTCTGCTATTACTATTATTCTAATTTTCGCTTGTAACGAACACTAATGGAAAGTAATCTAGATCGGTCTATAAACTGTTCGTTTTAATGTGAATGGGAATAGTTTTTTTATTTTCAATTTCGCATTAACCCTTTCAGATCTGAATTTCTTTATTCCAGGGGGGAAAAAAAATTAAAACAATACTGATTCCGACTTTTGGTAGGACAGCAATTTTAAGAGGGGGGGGGGGGAAGGGTAATCGATTACATCGACCTCCGTGCTCAACTAGTACTCATTTTATTGGCCCTGAAAGGATGAAAGTTAAATCGACCTCAGTGTAATTTGAGCTCAGAACATAAAATGCCGGAAGAAATGCCGCTAAGCATTTTGTCTGGTGTACTAACGATTCTGTCAGCTCGCCGCTTTAATAATACTACACTAATAATAATATTTCCTACTGTAGGCGCAAAGTCTGAAATTTTGGGGCGGGATTAGTCGATTACATCGACCCTAGTACTCAACTAGTACTTATTTTATCGACCCTGAAAAGATGAGAAACAAGTCGACCTTGGCCGTATTTGAACTCAGAATGTAAAGACGGACGAAATGTCGCTAAGCATTTTGCCGGGCTTAACAATTCTGCAGGCTCGCCGCCCTATAGCATGTCCCTTAGTAAAAGTAGTTGGAGAATATTCATATTCGCCATGTGCTGAGAGGAATTCTTTGGGGTTTGAATAATTCTCTTCTGGAAACATAGGTGTTTTGTTCATCATCTTTAAACAACCCTTATTCAGGGACTTTTTGAGCGGGATGAACGACTCGATCTGAAAGAAATTCTAACTGGGTATCACCTGCAAGCTCTTGCGCTGTTTATCTTGATATGAAATCACCATATCGCGCACATATAGTTGTGATGAATGTGCCGCCTGGTGTACCCTTATCAGAAGGCTTCGTACATTTGTACCCAAATGTCACTTTGATGGTATGCGTTGTGCACTCACTCAATAATAATAATAATGTTTTCATTATTTAAATAGCTCTTGCATTAAAGAGATAATAAGAGCATATTATGTTACGCGCATGAGTATACATTTTTTGTACTTCATGTATTTAATACACTTTATATATTGATGTGCCTAATTAGCATATCCCTACATTTACCTCTTTACCTCTACACTCGCTCAAATTGAGCACTATTAAGTGCATTCTATACGGAGAATATTTGGATCTCATCTATGAACTATATATAGATATACATATACATCTGGAAGGATGGCAGTGGTCTAGACTCTTTACTAAGTTTGCTGACACTGGGGAGAAAAGAGCAGCCTCAAATTTTAAAAACTGGCTTAAATATTTGCATCACTGTAGTGACGTTAAGCCTAACATTAGATGAAGTCGTCCACCACAGCAGGTCATTGCAGCATTTAAACTCGGAGCGCAGAGACGGAACAAATAACGGCAGGCATTCTATCCAACTCGGCCACTTCGCCTGCACGCACAAACACGCAGCACACGCACGCGAGCGCACGCACGCACGCACGCACGCATACACACGCACACATACACACAAATATGCAAACGCACGCGTCCCCCCCCCCATATATACATAATCAAATATATTCAATGAGAATACAATATACTGAATTTTGTCTAAGACATTAAAGATATTTGGACATTTAATGTCATAATATAATACAATATATAATATATACATATATATATGTATATTCAAAATTATGTATATAGTTATATGCATATATATATATATATATATATATATATATATATATATATATATATATATATATATATATGTATATATATATATATATGCGAGTGTGTGCCTGTGTGCGTGGACACTTATATGTATATGCATATATACATATATATGTATATACACATATATGCATACACATACACACATCATGTAGGTATATATATATATATATATATATATATATATATGCAAAGATATATGACACAGCGGTGCATCAGCATGGCCGCAGCTCTAAGCTGAAACTATAAAAGATAAAGATATATATATATATATATATATATATATATATATATATATATATCTATATATAAATAGCAAATAGACGCAAATGAACCGAAACGGCGCAGTTTTAGTTCATGCATTCTTTTCTCCACCCTTTTTTTTTTTTTTACCTTTTTTTCCTGCTTTCACAGTGTGCAGAAATGTTGAGAAATTTACGGAATGGAAATAAAATGGAGACAATAGATTTATTAGCATCCAGTCAGGTCATAAAAAAGACATTTATTATTAGATACGTTATAAGGACTGCATGATATGAGTCTATATAATGTATTTATTCATGAACTTGTATTTGGTGTATTTGGTACTCTAGAAATTATTATCCACCATCCTTGTACCATTATGTAAATGAGATGTGTCACTCGCAAGGTCTTTTTTTTTATATTTGTTTTTCTGTTACTTGTTTCAGTCATTCAACTGTAGCCATGGTGAGGCATCGTTTTGATAGTTTAGTTAAAGCAATCGACCCCAGTGCATTATGCTTTGTGTATGTGTTTAAGTCTGGTACTTATTCTATCGGTCTCTTTTTTTTTAACTGCTATGTTATGTAGTCGTAAACAAACCATCTTCGGTTGTCAAGCAGTGGCGAGAATAGTCACAAACACAAAGACACACACACATATATATATATGCATGTGTATATCTATCTATCTATCTATCTATCTATCTATCTATCTAACTATCTTTCTCTCTCTCTCTCTCTCTCTCTCTCTCTCTCTCTCTCTCTCTCTATATATATATATATATATATATATATATATATATGAATTATTAAGGTGGCTATTCGCAATTAACAACCGAAAGGCAACAAGTAAAGTCGTCATTAAAGTGAGTGAGGGTGGTAGTCAGCACCAGCATCGCTAGAAATAAGAGTCAAAACGACTTTTAGCCACGTGAGAGCACTTTTATAACGACTGACAAGAGAGACAAGCTCCCTACGGCAAGCGAGATTGAGTCATGTCAGCGCTAATTTCAGATTTGATTAACCGTCATCAGTGATCCATTTCTCCGTTGCCGAGGGTTAAAGAATCTAAGTCACTTTGGTCAGTCTTATAGAGAACACCATTGGTAACACTCACTGATTTCGAAAATGGTGAAGTAGGAATTATAAATTATTAAGGTGGCTATTCGTAATTTAGAACCGAAAGGCAACAAGTATAGTCGTCACTAAAGTGATGAAGGGTGCTAGTCAGCACCAACGTTGCTAGAAATAAGAGTCAAAATAACTCTTAGCCACATGAGAGCACTTTTCTAACGACTGACAAAGGAGACAAATTCCCTACGGCAAGCGAGATGGAGTATATACATACATACATACATACATACACACACACACACACACACACACACATATATATATATATATATATATATATATATATATATATATATATATATATACGACAGGCTTCCTCACTGTTTCCGCCAACCAATTTCTTTCACAAGGCCAGGACTCTAATAGAAGACATTTGCCCAAGGTGCCGTGCAGTGGGACTGAACTCGAAACCACACGGTTGCAAAGTGAGTCATGTCAACCTTATTAGGATCTTTCTGATTTGGCGGACACCACTTGTTTTCTTAACGAAACACTTTCAAATTTGGGACCCTGGTAGAATGTGTCATATAAAACATCTTTTACTCTTAGTGTTATTGAGAAAATTTTATCTTTTTAAAGTTATTTCGTGTTAAAATTGTCGTATTTCGGTAATTTCAACCAATCACTGACGTCTATTGAGGTGAAAACAATTACTACTGTGAATCGTCAACAAAGCGTTGTGCGGTGTAATGGGATCTTTTCCCTTGAATAAAATTAGTGCCGTTGTTTGTCAACAACAGCTATCGGCGGTAATGTTATTTATGACATCGTTCGTGCGTTTGTACTGGTTTCAGCTTTAGGGTTTTAGGGTTAGGGTTCGGGTTTTAGAGTTAGGGGTCAGGGTTTTAGGGTTAGGGTTAGGGTTAGGGTTATGAGTATTGGCAAAAATACTCATAACCCTATAACCCTAAAACCCTAAAACCCTAACTCTAACAACTTGTATCAAATTAATGATATAACACGGAGATGCAAGTTACTAAAAATCATCAGTGGAAATCCGAAAACCATTTGACTTAACCTAGTATTTTAAATACAGACACTGTCCTGTTCTCGTTCCCCTTCTGCTACAGCTGTAATTGTTGTTGTTGTTGCTGTTGTTGCTCATTTAAATAATTTGAGCAAACGTATGGTCAAAGTTCCAGCCGTGACCATCACTTTTCACTGTTGTACAGCGTAAATCTTTGATCTAATTTATCAAGTGTAGCTTTCCTTAAAAACAAATAGAAAAATAGACGGTTTATGAATTGAGGAGTTGATGGTTGTTACTTCTAGTATGTTTAGTGACAGCGTATCGGCATCCTTGCCTTGTTATTGCTACTAGGTATCCAATTAACTATATATTCCAAAATAAATACTTTATTTTCCCTGTTGGTAACTCCAGTCCACGTTGTGCTCCGTGTACGGATGAATCATCTTCCATGTCAGTGCTCTACTGAAAAACGATGAATCCATTGAAATGGTTGGCTCTGCATTACGGGTCTCCATTCATCTGCATAAGCTGTTCGCATGTTTCTAATGCGTTTCACTCGAGTTTTACATAAAAACATTTCATGGTGGCATAAAGTGTAAGTGATGTAGGCGGTGGGGTAAGGAAGAAGGAGGTGTCAATGCACATACAATGCACGCTCATAGCTTGCAACAATGCACTCCCATTTGGTTAGGCCTATAGGGATTGGCAAGGTCACACATCAATATCTTCGTATCTCCAGCCTGTCACAGAAGTGTATTCACAATGACTATTCTTGTATTTTCATCTTTCGGTTCTTTTATTTGTGTTTTGCTTTGTTTTGTTTTGAACGTTTCCAAGGCATGTGTTACATACATTACATGTGTGTGCGTGTGATTGTGTGTGTGTTTGTGTGTGTGTTTGTGTGTGTGTGTGTGTGTGTGTGTGTGTGTACATATGTATATATATTTATATAGACATAGATATGTATATACATATATATATATATATATATATATATATATATATATATATATATATATATATGTACATATAGACATATACATATACACATATACATACATATATACATACACATACGCACACGTATATATGCATGTATGTATAGATACATATACATATATATAAAATGTCATTTATATATATATAAATTGGCTAAACTGGCAACATGACCATCCCCAAACACAACAATATATGTATGTGTGTGTATATATATATATATATATATATATATATATATATATATATATATATATATACACACACACATACATACATATATATATATATATATATAAACAGACAGAGAGATAGATAGATGCATGCATATATACATACATACTAACACACACACACACACACACATATATAGAAAAATGCATTTGTACATGTATGTTTATGCATGTATGTATATATCTGCGCACATACACGCCTGCATGCATACATACATACATACATACATACATATTTATATAAGCGAAGCTGAGACATTTCCAAGAGACGTGTGTACATAATTCAATTAGTATGAAGATAGTAAATGCAACCAGCATGAATTCATTGCCACGCATGTCCAGAAAGCAAACTAAAAATTGTGGACACTCTTCCACATCGTTGACAGTTTCGGAATCTGCCTATCTATCTATCTATCTATCTATCTATCTATCTATCTATCTATCTATCTATCTATCTATCTATCTATCTATCTATCTATTTATCTATCTATCTATCTATCTATTTATCTAAGTACTTACTCCCCCCTCTCTCTTCTATATGCATAATATATATAAACTGATGGGCAGAGAGACAGACAGACAGACAGACAGATAGATAGATAGATTCGATTGTCTATATGTCTGTTTGTGTATCTATCTGTCTGTCTGTCTGTCTGCTGTCTGCCTGCCTGCCTGTCTGTCTGTCTGTCTATTTGTCTATCCGTCCGTCTCTCTATTTATCTAAGTACTTACTCTCCCCTCTCTCTGTCTCTCTCTCTCTTTCTCTCTCTCTCTCTCACTCTCTCTCTCTCTCTCTCTCTCTCTTTCTTTCTCTCTTTCTCTCTCTCTCTCTTTCTCTCTCTCTCTCTCTCTCTCTCTCTCTTTCTCTCTCTTCTGTATGCATAGTATAGATGGACAGATGGACAGATGGACAGAGAGACAGATAGATAGATAGATAGGTTTCTTTATTAGCCACACAGGGCTCAACACAGATGGGACAAAATACAAATGTAGAGTTTTTCTTTTCGAGGGGGTCGAAAACAAAGCAGAAAAAAAAACAAAAGTGGGGACAACGATGAAAAAAAAAAAAAAAAAAAAAAAACATCGCAAAACGTTTGGGGTATTTACAAAAAATACGAAATAATACAAAAAATTCCCAATAAATGGGGAGGTTATCCGTGGAAAGAAAAACCTACGAAAAGACCACGGTAACCTCGGTCTTTAGCGTCACGGTTTGTTAAATAAAATTTCTCTGTTTACAAAATTTTAAAACGTTTTATAGAATCATGGTCAAGGTGGCTTCGTCATTTATACGTGCCATTCTTGCTACATGTATCCATCTTTTTGCGAAACATTTGCTAGACAACACTTGCCTCTCTACTCTCACCTTCCTTTTCAAGTGATACTTGAAAAAGTTGATGAGAGATTGACCAGAGAGGAAAGTATTTGTCTCTAATCCTTTCAGACGCGTCCACCAGATGCATTCTTTCGCCATAGCCACAAGTACGATAAATACAGCTCTTCCTTCCCGTTTAAAGGAAGGAGGCGTGACGATATTGACGATAGACTCGGTTGATAAACCGACTCGTCCCACACGCGACAGCAGTCGTTCGACATAAGCCCACAGCTCCGAAATGGTTGGACACTGCACGAGTGCGTGCAGAACGGTTTCATCGCTCTGACCGCATCTCGGGCAGGTCGGCCCCACATTTCGCGAGCCGTGTCTATAGAGCTTATCCCGAACGGGTAGCGCCTCTCGGTAACACTGCCAGGCCAGGGATCTCTGGAAGTTGTCCATAGGTCCCGGCCCGAAAGTCGTCCTGAACAGGCGGGTCAGGTATTCCTCGTCGACGCCCAGGTTCGCCCCGAGATCGTCGTCGTACCTGCCCTCCACTAATCCCCTATAGAATGACTTCGTTGTGATGCAGCCGCTCAAGGTCGACCCGGGACGGCAAAGTTGTTGCAGAGCAACGCGACACTCACGGTGCCATTCGCCATTCCTCGGCCTCTTTTTGATCCACGACTGCAGCTCGGTCATGGAGACGAGCTGCGGGAAAGCGCGTCGCACAAACGGCGACCACACCTGCTCACCGTCGTCTACGTAGAGCCGGAGATGTCGCAGTCTCAGCGCATGTCTGCGCATCATCAACCACGGCATGCCCAGCCCTCCTTTCAGCGGGTGTTGGCAACAAACGGATCGCCTCACCATCGGAACGCTTCCTTTCCACAAAAAGCGGAAGAGGATGCGCTCCATTTCGGTGATGGCGCGATCGGGACAAGGCACAACGGTCAGGCGGTATTCGATGACGGACGCGATGTACGCGTTCGCCACCTCCGCCCGACCTTTTAGGGACAGCTTCCTCTCGGACCATTGCCGGCAGAGAGTGGCCACCCTACTCGTTATCTCGTCCCAGTTCTTCTCCGTTTGCAGGTCCGGACCGAACCAGACTCCGAGCAACTTGACCGGACCGTCCGTCCAGCGTCCCACTACTGAGGCGCTGCCGGACGGTATGGGCTTGCTTCTCCAGGTGCCGAGCAGCAAACCCACCGACTTATCCCGGTTGATTTTCGCTCCCGTCACCGCTTCGTAGTCTTTCAGCGTCTCGCCGACAAGCTTGATGTGCTCGTGGCTAGACGCTATGACGGTGACGTCGTCCGCGTATGCCGACACGCTCGTCCCGCACCCCAGTTCTCGCGGGATGCCCCTCAGCGTCGCCAGCTTCCGCAGTAGTGGCTCGAGAGTCAATACGTACAGGAGCGGCGACAGGGGGCATCCCTGACGAACCGAACGTGCAATGTCGAAGGGTCCCGATAGACGTCCATTGACGCGAACAACCGAACGGATGCCTGTGTACAAGGCAGCCATCCAGCCGCGGAAAACGGGACCGAAGCCAGCCGCTTCGAGGACGGCCTCCAAGTATCGATGGTCTACCCTATCGAAAGCTTTCGATTGATCCAAATTGATCAGGGCCCCACCCATGCCAGGTTCCTTAACTACCCTCTCTATGATGTAGCGCATCAGATGGAGGTTGTCATGGATGCTCCGGCCCGGCACGGCGCACGTCTGCTCCGTGCCGACCAGTTTCTCGATGACAAGCGCCAACCGCTTGGCTAACACCTTGGCCAAAATTTTCATGTCTGCATTGAGCAGAGTGATGGGCCTAAAGTTATCTATGGCGTCCCCCTTGTTTGGATCTTTCTTCAGCAGCGTTACCGCTCCTCGGCTCACAAAACCGGGAATGCTCCCGTTCTGCTGCCAGTTGCAGTACACGACCGCCAAGACTTCTCCAAACAAGTCTGGCATACAGTTGTAAAGCTCGTAGGGCAGACCATCCAAACCCGGAGATTTGTCCGTCGAGCAACCCGCCATCGCGTCCCTCACCTCCTCCGCCGTGATGACCCCTTCGCAGCACTCCGCCTCTCTTGCCGAGAGTCGTGGCAAGCTGTGCAGGTAGGCACTAAAGTCCACCCTGCCTTCTCGCTCGCCACTCCTCCCGAACAGTCGGGCAAAATGCCGCTGAAACGCCTCGCACATCTTGCTCGGCTCGAGCAATTCGCGCCCCTGTTCGTCTACCAGAGACCGGATGGTGGCTCTGTTACCCCGCTGCGCCTCCGCCACCCGGGCCTCTCGTGCGGCTCCAACACCTTCATTCCTCAGAGCACGCATCCTTGCCCTGACAGCACACCCTTCGTGTTTAGCATTGAAGTGTTGGTCGAGGGCCAACCTCGCCGCTAAAACGTCGGATGCGATGCCACTTCGCAATGCCTCTTCTAACTTTATCACTAGCTCCCCCTCTTCTCTGTTCCTCTCTACAGCTAGTGCCCTGCTATACCTTATTGCTTCTGCCCTCACTGCTCTCTTGAGGGCAAACCACCATTTGTTGTTGACGATGGCTCCCGTCAAAGCCCTCTTTACTAACGTGCTAATCCGGTCTCTGAAAACCTGTCTCGACGGGAAAGACGCGTTTAGTTTCCAGTAACCGGGACCCTGCCTATGTGCCTTATCTAAGTCTAGCGTACACGTCACAAGTTTGTGATCCGTGTAGCTGACTATGTGGAACTGTGGACATCCTAAACTATCTCTATCTCTTGTCCTACACACTATCCTATCTAGATACGATCTCGACGACCCAATGCGGTTGCTCCAAGTCCACGTTGGCACATTTGGGTGGTCGAGTCGGTACCTGTCAGACAACTGGAAGCGTCTGAGCAGGTCTATGAGGCCTTTGCATCCCCTTCTAGTTTTGTCAGTCCCCACGTAGTCTAGATGCGTGTCCAAGGTAGCATTCCAATCCCCCACTAAAAGTAAGGGACGAGACGTTCCCAGGAATACTTCTAGACGTCGAAAGAAGTTTGACCGACCTGTTAAAGGAGGCACATAAACTGCCAGCAACCGAAAAGCGCCTCCATCGCTGCCGTCCACATCTAGGACAACCAGTCTACCCTCCGGGTCCGGAAATATAGTCTTTACTTGGAGATCCAGACTCTTGCGAAAAAGAACCGCCGTGCCACTACCGCCCATCCTCGGCAGACAGGGAGAAAAATAAATGTTAAACTGTCCGCCAAACATGGACTTTAGGGCCCGCGGTTCATGGAGTCTGGTCTCACTAATGGCTATGATATCCAAATTGTGTGACTTGATGTCATTTAAGAGGTACCCTTGTTTCCAAGGGGACCCTAAGCCACGCACATTCACACAACCAATCTTCACCATGATTCTATTTATACGTGTGCTTTAAAGCACAAAACAAAAGAACAGAGTGTTACTTGCCGTTAGAAAGTTTTGTTTCCTCCTTGGATTTTTCACCAAGGAGGCTATTGTACAATTTCTTGCACAAATATTTCTGGAATCCCCCTACCGAGTTGGGGTAGAGGGATTTTATTGTGTTGTGTAATGCTGGTGTTACATGAATAATTTTAATGTGTTTTGGCGGTGTTGTACGTGGGTGGTTGTTGGTTTTGATATCGTTATTTGTGATGTTTGTTTTAGAGTTGATGTAATTCATCAACTCTGTGTTTGTACTGTCTATTGCTGTTAGCATTGTTTTTTTTATATTACTATTGGTGTTAGTAGTATTTTCGGGAGATGTGAATCTCCCTGCTTTGTTTGTGTTTGCATTTTGTTTTGTTTTCTTCTTACTGCGCTTCCTCTTTCCTTTCGTAGCTATTTTCCACTCCTCCCCACTCTCTTCATCGGATGATGGGAGATCTGAGGAGTCAGAAAGAGGTAACGGCAAATTTTGTGCGTCTGTGTGTGTTTCTGTGAATGTTTGTGTTGCTGTTTTTATTGATGTTGGCTGCTTGTTATTTATGTGTGGTGTATGTGATATGGGGGAGGGAGAGGCAGTCTTGGAATTTTCTTTTTTTTCTTCTGTTTTTGCAGTTTCTGTTGTCTTTTCTGTTGTGGTTATTGCTGATATTTCTGTTGTTGTCTTTTGCGTTGCTGGTGGTGTTGGTAGTAAGGTTTTTCTGTTGGGGGTATTTGGTAGTTGCTTCTGTTGTTGTTGTTGTTGTTGTTGTTGTTGTTGTTTTTGTTTAGCGGCCAGAGGGCAGTCCTTTTTCAGATGTGCTTCGCTGTTGCATAGGTAACAGCGAGGTCGCCTGCCCTCTACCACCACATACAGCTTGTGGTCCTCTGCCAATCTAATGTTTGGAGGAATTTTCTGTGAAGCCTCCTCCGTGATGTGGAGAAGGATTTCCAGATTTTTCCCTCCCCAGTTCTTTTCCTCTCCGACCGTAATCTCCAAAATATTTGCCTCCTCCATTTCCAGGCACACGGCCGATATCAGCCATTGGGTGTCCACCTCCGATGGCACATTTTTTATCATAACTTTGGTCACTCTCTGTCCTAGATAACTCGGTATCATTACCAAGTCATCTGTGCGGAGAGAGAGTGTCGAAAATTGTTTAGCTAAATTTTCATCCAGAAACCTTACTTGCACCGTTCCAAATTTCCTTCCCCAGGTGACATGATTCTGATAAGGCCAAATTTTTCTAAGACAAACTTCAATTTTATCTGTGCTAACATTTTCTACACGTCTGGTTTTTGTGTTTACCAGTTTATAAATGATGCACTTTTTGTTTTTCATTTCTATAATATCTTTTGGGATGTTTATTCTGACATCATCTCCTTCTTTCGTAAGAAGGGATTTTGTGTCTTTTATTTGTTTTTGTGTGAATGTCACTGTTGTTCTTTTTTCCTTTAGAGCATTTGCGAAATTTGTTTTTGTTGTGCTGGCGGACATGTTCTTCTGGATATTTTTGTTTATGTTGGTGTATGTACTGCCTGGTTCAAAGGTGGTGGTAGTGGCAGCAGAGTTTGTTGAACAGGTGATGGTGTCATTGCTGACGGCCGATAACTTTACTTCCTTGTTGTTGCTGTTGTTGTTGTTGTTGTCGTTGTTGCTGTTGTTGTTGTTGTTGTTGTTGTCGTTGGTGGTGGTGATGATGGCGTCAGCAGCAGTGGTGCTTACGTCAGAGACATTTGTGACGGTTTTCACGCATGGTTTTGTAACCTTGGTTACAGTTTTGTTTTTGTTGTTGGTGTTGGTGGTGGTGGTGGTGGTGGTGGTGGTGAGAGGGCTGTTAGTAGCTGTACTCACAGTCTTTGTGACGTTTATAGCAACTGCGTTCCTGTCACTGCATGAGCACGCGCTATTCTGTTCTTTTTTCTCTTCTGGCATCTGAAGCCTCGGGAAATGCTTGTCAAAAGAACAAGACAAGCGTTCCAAAATTATGTTTCTCGACATTTTTCAAATGTCAAGAAGGAAATTTTTGTATTTTGCTAGGGCCGAAACTGCCCCTGGGGGTCAATTCCTGCCCTTGAAAATACACACAAATGAAGCCTAGGTGCTTCGCAACAAAATTATTTAAAAATTCCAACAAAATGTGGACAGTAAAAGGTCAAATAAACGTTTACCTTCGCAGCCGATGTGACAGCACGTCCGTGAGAAGAGATAGATAGATAGATAGATAGATAGATAGATAGATAGATACATACATACATACATACATACACACATAATTTTTCTCGTCTGGCCGTAAAGCCTTTTCTGTTTGTTTTCCTGTCTTGTTTTTTGTCCGCCACTACATTCCTCCATGGCAAGATTTAATTTGTGTATACAAATTTAATTTGCGGTCCATAGGAAGAGCCGTTTTAACGATGCGTCCTGTCCAGCTCTTCGAAACGCCGGTGTTAAAACGGGGGTAGCTGATGAAGTAGAATGTTCTCTATGTGGCTTGTGTGTTTTCTCGTCTACGTTTTGTTTGCAATGTCCTGTACCCAGATATGCACCTATACATACAGGTGGATGTCGGTATGCACATACCTGTACGTATATATGCATATACTCATTTACTATTTGTTTTTACATACATACATACATACATACATGTTTATACACACACACATACACGTATATATATAGAAATACATGCACATATGTATAACGAAATGTCTTACATAAAATGGAGAAACCTAAAAGTAGTATAAATATATGTACTTTATCACGCAATTACAAGAATAGCAAAATACAAATAAATAAATAAATATAGAAGTATAAAGTGCATAATATTGTGCATATACTTTGTGAGTGTGTATGTGTGGTTTAGTGTGATGTTGTGTGGTGTGGTGTGAGGTGTTTGTGTATGCACAAATAAGTTTAACCTATTTTAACCCATAACCGTGCGTCCGATAAAATATATCTTATCGGTCACTTTGAATAAAGAACTGGAAGTATGAGTGTCTGTAAGTTTAATCCTTAACCATGAACCCGATAAAATATTTTTCTTATCTTACCCTTTCCTTGTTTCAGTCAATGGACTACAAGCCATGTTGGGACATCCGAAGCGTTTTGTCGAGCATATCGACCCCAGTAATAACTGGGGGGGGGGGGGAACTCTTTAAAAAAAATCTAGTCCTTATGATATCAGTGTCTTTTGCCGCACCGTTAAGTTACGTAAATAAACCAGCACCGGCTGTCAAGTTGTGTCTGTGGGGTACATGCTGGGGCAACGCTTTGAAGAATTTTAGTCGAACGAATCGACCCCGTACTTATTATTTTTGTAAAGCCTGGTATTTTTTCTATCGGTCTCCTTTGTTGAAGCGCTAATTTACGGGGACGGAAACACACGAACACCGGGTGTCAAGTAGTGGTGGGGACAAACACAGATACAGACACAAAAAACACCCACACACACACTCATATATATATATATATATATATATACACACACACACACACACACACACACACACACACACACACACACACACACACACACATATATATATATATATATATATATATATATATATGTATATGTATATATATATATGTTAAATCTCTGAACGAGGTATTAACAGTAACTGCACGATAAAGTGAAGTATATTTGCCACTTAAATGTGGCTGACCCCGAGGGGTGGATGTTACTGTTGCATTTAGCCCCAGGAGGACATCTCCTCCAGCTGGCTCAGCTGGAGGAGATGTCCTCCTGGGGCTAAATGCAACAGTAACATCCACCCCTCGGGGTCAGCCACATTTAAGTGGCAAATATACTTCACTTTATATATATATATATATATATATATATATATATATATATATACATATACGACGGGATTCTTTCAGTTTCCGTCTACCAAATCCACTCACAAATGGGCAAGTGCTTTCTACTTTAGCATTGGACTGCCCGCGGCTATAGAAGAAGACACTTACTCAAGGTGTCACGCAGTGGGACTGAACACGAAACCACATGGTTGTAATGCAAGCTTTCTAACCACACAGCACTTGCCTGCACCTACCATCAACTTTTAATTTTTTCACTCCCGATAATGCAGCATGCATGTGTGTGTGTGTGTGTGTGTGTGTGTGTGTGTGTGTGTGTGTGTGTGTGCTGTGTTCTCTTTCTCTTTTAAATTTAGAGTAAATATTGACTGTCCACCTACCTGGTAGAAAGGTTGTGAAAGAAAGCATATTGTTTTAACTATCATACTTTAAATTTTAAGAAGGTCTTACAGATTTTTATAATCTCATATACCGTGATCATTTGTAGCGTATGAATTAAAGATTTGTGTTCACTCTTTAGCCTTTACTTTACTCCAGACGGGTTGGTATACGTCCTGTTGCTCCAATAATAATAGATATGAAGCCGAAAGTGCATCTTGGGTACAGGATTTTTCAAGCTCCTTATCAATGGTCCATAGATGTCCTCTTTCTTTGGTATTTTTCTAACCACATTGGTGCCCAGGGGACAGTTGATTTCCACAACAGAACATGTATGTGTGTGTATGTACGTATGTATGTTTTTATGTATGTACATATCTATGTATGCACCTGTATCTATGTATGCACATGTATATATGTATATATGTATGTATCTATGTATGCACATGTATGTATGTATGTATATATGTATGTAATGATGTATGCACGTGTATGTGTGTGTATATATGTGTGTGTGTGTGTGTGTGTGTGTGTGTGTGTGTGTGTGTAGGTACGCAGGTACGTATATATGTGTGTATGCCTGTATGTACATATGTATGTATAGATATATATATATATATATATATATATATGTATGCATGTATATGTGTATGTAGGTAGGTATATTGGTACTAATGTCTTTGTATAAGGGTCTGATATTGCACGTTTTAATTCGTCTAATTTCGGGGTGTGTTATACGATAATTAAGTAAGGTTAAAATATCTAGAGTTATTACGTTTTTATAAGTGATATGTAATGACTAGAGTTTCTGAACCATGTGGTCTCGGGTTCAGTCCCAGTGGTGTAGTTAATAAGGGTGCAAGGGGACTGACCGCTATTCACGAGCACATTTTTCAAAATTGGCGCCTTTTCAACAATTAAAAAAAAAAAACTCTTTAGTTCACTTGACGTCATAACCTCTCGACACTGGACGATTCTCGTGGAGTTTCATCTTTTTCACGTCACACCCATATCAGTAGTTGTAAGTTTCCTACATAATGACATGGTTACTGAAGCATGAAAATAATGAATGTAGAATACAATTACGTATATTATAGAGGACCTCATTCGCTAATGAATGACCATAGGTGGTTGTTGGCTGGCACTCCGTCGGTTACGACGACGTGGGTTCCAGTTGATCCGATCAGCGGAACAGCCTGCTCGTGAAATTAACGTGCAAGTGGCTGAGCACACCACAGACACGTGTACCATTAACGTAGTTCTCGGGAATATTCAGCGTGACACAGAGTATGACAAGGCTGACCGTTTGAAATACAGGTACAACAGAAACAGGAAGAAAGAGTGAGAGATAGTTGTGGTGAAAGAGTACAGCAGGGTTCGCCACCATCCCCTGCCGGAGCCTTGTGGAACTTTAGGTGTTTTCGCTCAATATACACTCACAACGCCCGGTCTGGGAATAGAAACCGCGATCCTACAACCGCGAGTCCGCTGTCCTAACCACTGGGCCATTGCGCCTCCACAATGACCATAGGATTGCACCTAGAAAGTTACTTTCCGAGGCACAAGGTTGTTTATGGAAGACCAGTAGTCGTCCATGCCTACCACCCTCCCTTCTCTACACCTCTAATGTTGTCCTAGACAAAAAAAAAAAAAAAGCGGTAAAGTCCGATGCAGCTTGGCTGCCAGAGACGTCGCAACTCATTTCTAGAGAACTGAGTGAACTAGACAAGGTGGAATAAAGTGTTTTACTCAAGAACGCAATACACAACCTGTCAATCGAACTCACTACTTCATGATTTAGACGCCGACGCTCCAATCACTGAGCCATGCGCCTTCGTATATTATGTATATCATACTCTCTTACTCTTTTACTTGTTTCAGTCATTTGACTGCGACCATGCTGGAGCATCGCCTTTAGTCGAGCAAATCGACTCCAGGACTTATTCTTTGTAAGCCTAGTACTTATTCTATCGGTGTCTTTTTTGCCGAATCGCTAAGTTACGGGGACGTAAACACACCAGCATCGGTTGTCAAGTGATGGTGGGGGGACAAACACACACACACAAACACACACACACATATATATATATATACGTATATACGACAGGCTTCTTTCAGTTTCCGTCTACCAAATCCACTCACAAGGCTTTGGTCGGCCCGAGGCTATAGTAGAAGACACTTGCACAAGGTGCCACACAGTGGGACTGAACCGAGAACCATGTGGTTGGTAAGCAAGCTACTTACCACACAGCCACTCCGCGCCTAACTAATGAAATATTTTGCGTAATATAAAAGAAATGAGTTTATTGTTTGGTATGTGTTACGGCGTCGTTTTCCTTCATGTG
Organism: Octopus bimaculoides; assembly: GCF_046866305.1. Lineage (NCBI taxonomy): Eukaryota > Metazoa > Mollusca > Cephalopoda > Octopoda > Octopodidae > Octopus > Octopus bimaculoides. The sequence continues at coordinate 78,832,296 of NC_142933.1, forward strand.
CTCGCTCTCATTAACTTTGGAACTTGGCTACGCCTCTGTTCAGTCCCAGTGCGTGCCACCATGGGCAAGTATCTTCTATTATTGTTCCGGCCGACTCATGACTTACGAGTGAACTTGGTAGACCGACTACTGTTTGGAAGTCCGTCGTATATACCAGTGTGTGTGTGTGTGTGTGTGTGTGTGTGTGTGTGTGTTTGTGTGTGTGTGTGTGTGTGTGTGTGTTTGTGTTTGTGTTTATTCCCCTCATCTGTTTGGCAACTGATGGCGTTTGTTTACGTCTCCGTAAGTTAGCAGATCGTCAAAAGAGATCCGACAGAAAAAGATGCAGATTTATCGTTGACGAAGCAAAAAGAAAGTACTAGGATCGATTTATTCGACTAACCCCGTGAAGGCTTTGCTCTAGTAGGGCCGCACTCCAGTGAGTGAAACGAGAAAAAAGCAAGAAAGAAGAACACGAACAAAAATGTATGGGCAGGTGTGGCTGTGTGGAAAGAAGCTTCCTTCCCAACCACATGGTTCCAGGTTCAATCCCACTGCGTGGAACTTTGGGCAAGTGCCTTCTACTATAGCCTCGGACCTTGTGAGCGGATTTAGGAGACGGAAACTGAAAGAAGCCCATCGTGTGTGTATATGTATGTATGTATGTATGTATGTATGTATGTATGTATGGATGGATGGATGGATGGATGGATGGATGTGCGCGTCTTTGTGCCTGTGTGTCCCCCTTCATCACGGTTTGACAACCGGTGTTGCTGTGTTTACGTCCCCGTATCATAGCGATTCTGCAAAAGAGATCGATAGAATAAGTACTAGGCTTTAAAAAAATAAGTCCTGGGGTCGATTTGTTCAACTGAAAGTCCTTCAAGGCGGTGCTCCAGCATGGCCGCAGTCAAATGACTGAAAAGAAGTAAAAGAATAAAAGAATAAGAAAACAAAAAAAGAACATGAAGCAGAAGAAGAGGAATAGTAAGAGAAATTGGAACAAGAAAAAGCAAACAAGCTACAAAAACAAAAACAAAAACGAAGGAAAAACAAAATAAAAAGCAAAATCGAAGAACAAGCAGTTGAACATATTATATTCGTTTCCTTCCAATATGCGTATCCTATGCTGGCAGAAACGCTTGACAAGTTTTATTCACTATGTTTCTTTGATATTCTGACAAGGTCTTTCTTTTAATATCAGCAATTTTAGTTTAGAAAACTGAAATAGTTCAATATAAAAAAAAAGAAAGAAAGAAGGAAAGAAATAAATAAAAAGACGGTATTGCTAAAAATAAAAAAAAAGGAAAATGAAAAGATAAAAAAAAAAATGGCATGAACGGAAAACAAAAGATCCAATCTAGTTTGGTGACTTGAAAATCTTAATAATAAATTTTTACTTGCATTTGGCAACATGACCATAAATTTGTATATGGGGAATGTAGTGATGTATTAAACCGAATATACCCCCATCTTTCTCTCTGTCCTTTTCTCTCTCTTCTCTCTCTCTGAAACTCAGAAATATATGAATACATATATATGTATACACACACACTCACATATATATAGACAGACAGACTGACGTATATATACATACATATATATATATATATATATATATATATATATATATATATACATACATAGTCATACACTCACACATATCTATATCTATCTAACTATCTCTCTCTCTCTCTCTCTCTCTCTCTCTCTCTCTCTCTCTCTCTCTCTCTCGATATATGTGTGTGTATGTTTAATGATTTTGCTTAGATATGGCGATACTAATAGCCAGTTGTTAAAACTCAGTAAACATATGTTTTTGGAGTAAGCAGTCCCCAATTTGTTTTCCACCACGGACTGGTTTCATGCAAGACAATTTTTCCACGAACTGGGGGAGCATGCGCATAACAAAACATGATAAAGTGCATAATACTCTATACGATTTAATTATTACATATATAACGTAAAGACAAATATTACGTTGTATATTATACACTTTATTTCTATTATTATTTCATTGTTTTATATATGTATATATATATATATATATATATATATATATATATATATACTTATATAGGCACAGGCGTGTCTGTGTAAGAAGCTTGCTTCCCAACCATATGGTTCCGGGTTCAGTACCACTATGTGACACCTTAGGCAAGTGTCTTTTTTTATTGACTCGGGCCGATCAAGATTCTGTGAGTAGATTTGGCGGACGGAAACTGGAAGAAGCCTGTCGCATATATATATATATATATATATATATATGTATGTATGTATGTATGTATGTATGTATGTATGTATGTATGTATATGTATGTATGTAGGTAGGTAGGTATATGTATGTATGTATATGTATGTATATGTAGGTATGTATATGTATGTATGTGTGTATGTATGCATGCATGTATGTATGCATGTATGTATGTCTGTATGTATGTATGAATATGTATATTAGACATTCAGTCTGTTAGTAAAAACCTTTCCCTGACTCTTACAAGTTTTTCAGATGGGAAAGGCTTGATAAAGGATTTGTGGAAAGGACTAAATTGTGTATGCACACATTATGTTCCAGAACATTTAGTATTGCACTGCATATCTCCAGGTCCTTTGCTGTCTTCCTTATGAGATTCAAAAGTCCTGAGATCAGTTTTTACTACTTCATTCCATATGTTCATGGAGCTCATTCTTCTACAAGCATTAGGTTTCTATATTAAGTGATTGGCACTTCTTTATCATCCGTGTCTCTGTGTGATGCCTTGCCTTCACATTAAGTGATAGTTGTAAGCAAGTGTCACCATCATTCAAGATGAGACTTTTTTTCTAATCTTCTGTGTAAAAATGTCCAGCCTTGGTTAAATACTATCTTTCTTGAAACAAGTGACTGCTGATGATAAGTGGGACATCTGAGTGTAGAAAATTTGTCCGAACAAATTCCATCTGACTTATGCAAGCATGGAAAAATAGACATAGAAATAATCATGTTGATAATGATGATGATGATATATGTGTGCACACATAAATGATATTAATTGGCATAGAGAATTTCCACGTGTGTAGCAACGTGTGTGTATGTATAAGTACATGAATCTAGCTATTTATCTATGTGTCTGTCCGTCTCTCTCTCATTATATATATATATCATCATTATCATCATTGTCGTATATATATATATATATATATATATATATATATAAAATTTAGTAAAAAGGGTAGAAATTGATATTAATCAATTAAAACCAGTGGTCTAGCATATTAAAAAAATATCCGAAGATTAAAATTATATTACATACAAAAATAAGAGGAATGACCAGCAAAAGTGGACTCCTATATGCTAGAAATAGATGCCGAATCATCTAACCACGAAAATTATGTTCTCAGTAAAGATTTAGCGACACAACAGACTGTAAAAGGGCAAGACAAATGAAAAAATACTAAAAAAAAAAGAAAAAATCGATTTACCTACGTACCATGGTTTCACCTGTTAAAATTTACATAAGTAAATATCTGCAGGATCATCAGCGTAGTCTGTCGATAAAATATAATTTCCAGAACTAGACACAAGACGTCCACCCGAAAGGGAGCACGTGTAGAGTTCTACAAACTACATTCAGTGTATCCTTTCAAATGTCTTCAATCTGGCGCGCTAAGTCCGGAAATAACTCTGCAGTTAATAAATTTTTGCAGCTAATTTACCGGTTTGAGAACATCATTATTCAACATTTAGTAAAAAGGGTAGAAATTGATATTAATCAATTAAAACCAGTGGTCTAGTATATTAAAAAAATCCGAAGATTAAAATTATATTACATACAAAAATAAGAGGAATGACCAGCAAAAGTGGACTCCTATATGCTAGAAATAGATGCTATTCTATTGTATCGATACACACACACGCGCTCACGCACACAGACACACTCACACGTGCACACACTTACGAGCTCGCACACAGACAGACACACACATGCACGCACAGACGAATACATGTATATCAAATGCCATACAACATAAATACCTGATCTATTAAAATTATCTTCGCCTCAAGAGGATGTGTTGTAATTACGAAATGGTAATTATGTCCAAGAGAAATTATCTCATGAATCAAAAGTTCTCCAAAACTGACATACCATTAAGGAAAAGGACAAGCTTATTGTCTGAGGGATAAAAGGACAGTTGTAGACGCTTATTTCTGGTTGAATAGGCTTCGTCGGCACAACAATAGTCCCACCTTATCTCTTGTTGCCAAGGGACTTAGACTTACACAAAAAAATGGGTAGAAAATATTAAGGTCTTGTTAATTTGCATCATTTAAGCAAAAATATGCAAAGAGAAATAACTCAAGGTGGCCAGTGACATGAACTTGTACAACATAGATAAATAAAAGTACTTCAAATAATATACAACGTAAATTCTTGATTCATTAAAATTATCTCCGTCTGAAGAAGATGGATCATAATTACTAAATGCCAATTAAGACCAACTCAATAAGACATTGTTCATTGTGTCCTTTCGTAAGTTATAAAGAAAGATGAAAACTCATAAATCGAAATACGAAAATAAATTGAAAAGTGCTAATTAGATAATTGTTAAACGCTTGTAAGAAAGCTCGAAATAAATGAATGGTGACATGTATGGAACATTTAACAGCATTAAATCATTTATAAGAGAAATCTAAAGTTATAAAATAGACAATTGTGAAAGTATTTCGATTTGTTTTTGCTGTATGTGAATTGTCACGAGAGCAAAGGCTAGACTACTGGGCGGAAGTGACAAAGGATCAGAATATAAACAGTGAAAGAGGAAATAGGGAAGACAATGATCTTAGTGGTAAAATTTATCCCCATTTAAACGTGTTTTCTATTAGAACAAGCTACACTACGATTGTTACCACGAGAGAAACTCTCATATTAGATTTTAGGTGTAACATGCACTCTTGTATATATCGCTATGATACCTGTGAACCTTGAGCAAAGATGGTGTTCAAAATGCGCCATAAATCAACATTTTTGATAAAATATATCAAAATTGGAATTTTAAAGAGTTTTTTTTTTTATTATTATTATTTTTTATTATTATCTAAAAGTTGTTTAGAATAATGTTTATATACGGTAGCTTTTAGCTCATATACCAATATTACCATTACTGACAAATCATCTTATTCTAGATATGAAAGACAATGGCTGTCAGCAATGCTCGTGATGAAATTTAAAGCCAATAACAGCTTGCAAAACACTGCTAAGACCCTTACCTTCAAAGTCAAGTAGTCTAGAAAGAAGCAAGAGTAAGATTCCTGGCTGTTATTTCGGAATTTTCTCCTAGAGAGATGGTTAAGCAAAGACGTGGTGTCTCTCACTCTCAGCAATTGGATGACAATTAACTCTACTGTGTTCATTGGTCCTTTGAAAGGCTTTTCTTTTTCATCCTGAAGTGTGTCCAACGAAAACCAACCTCCTTACCCAGTAGCCTTGGTAGGGTTGCCGATTGAGTCGCCGACAGTTCGACCATGTGACGCGTTGTACCAATAGCACGAAAAGCGACCTGACAATATATAGTTATGTTTACATTACGATCATTATATGTATAAGATATAAAGGAAGAAACTGTTTGAAATTATTACGATAATATTTTTGTAAGAAAGTGTTTATCGTTCAAGAACTTAAGTTTTGGATTCCATTTGGTTTGATCACAACATATGAAAAGCCATTTGCTTAGAATAGTAGCTTAAAATTTTGATAATCAGATTAGTTTATATTTCATTTAAGTAAATTGATCGGTGGTTAGCTGCAAAGCTTGCACAAAATACATTCGTATTATCACACATCTAAGCAAGCCTACTGAATATGAAACAGAGGGCATCAATTTTATAATTTTATTTTCTGTAAGGAACACAATTCTCTTTTGTGTTTTGTTATTTTACATTTTGTACGATGTTTTGAGATAAAGACAGTGTTTTAATGTATTTCCAGGCTTTACATATTTAGTATTAGAATTCAGTATTTACCAGTACAAGGAAACTATCCTTTGCCAATGTGGTCGGAATATTACTGAAACATGCCCGAAGTCTGTAGTTGTCTCCCCTACTTGCCCGGGAAATATAAAAATAATATTGGTTTCACATTTTGGCGCAAAGCCAGTAATTTTGGGGGAAATGAGAAGTCAATTGTATTGCTTCCAATCATTAACTGGTACTTGTTTTATCGATTCCGAAAGAATGTGAAGCAAAGTCAACCTCGGAGGAATTTGAGCTCAGAACATAAAGACGGACGAAATGCCACTAAGCATTTTGATCGCCGTGCTAACAATTATACCAGCTTGTCACCTTAAATATGAAAATAATATTAGTTATTGATAAATATCGTTTTAT
>NC_142933.1:78843637-78846137 GCF_046866305.1 Octopus bimaculoides
TGGCGACGGCGGTGGTCATCGTTGGCTGGACGAAGCTGCTGAAGTGGTCGCTGGAACTGCTGCTGCTGCTGTCGTGTGGTACACGGAACAGTTCTCAAAGAGAAACTGGACCGAGACAAATTTGGGGTATGAGTTGATCTATATATAGCGTTAAGAGGGCTCCAAATGTCTTCAGAATTTTACTCTATCACGTGACCTTATTAGGACCATTTATCATCATGGGACTTTTTTCATACGGGACTATTTGTGACGCACATAGAATAGATTTCTTTGAGATGGGATGCCTGAACTCACTAACCGATGAATTCGTAAGTGCCTTTCTTATCGTTGATTTTTGGTGTCGCATGGCCAAAAATTACCGTGAATTTTTTTAGAGACACTTTCAAATTTATCAGAATATCGGACTGAGGATTGGAATAGGGATTTTTCATTCTCTTAACCATGAAACGATCATATCCGATTAACTAAAGACTTGTTTTGTTTATGCTTTCCCCTCCGGTTTTTTGTTCTATGTGTGCCATAAATATCGCCGTCCATTTAGAGAAAAATTTGTAGTTTAGAATCAGTAGTTCTTTGACTGCTATTTCTGAATTTTCAGTATGTTGGAGAAGCAACTCAATGCTAATCCCTGTATATTTATGATGATAAATGGTTTTACCGATAAAGGTTTTTTCATACTGAACTACTTGGCAAAATTGTTAATTATTAATTCTATTATTAATTGACGATTCCCTGCCCTTATTCTTGTATACATAAATATTATATATATATATGTCTGCGTGCGTGTGTATATGCGTGATGTTATACATGCATGTGTGTATTAATATGTCTGCGGGGGTATGCCGACCGCCAGCACCTCTTATGTCCATCTCCTATGTTCCTGCCTTTAGGCTTTCACTTCATACATGCCAGCCCAATTAGATTCGTTTTCAGTCGAAGGACACCTGTTGTTATTTCCTTGTTGTTTGTATTCGTAACCGTGTACCATGTTCTCCGTTTTTTGTCTTTGTTGCCGTACACATTCGCTAGCTTTCTTACAAAAGGATCTAATGCTCTTAGCTTAGACTTTTTTGAGGACAACCAGATCGAACTGTCTTAAGTGTAACTGCCCGAAACGGTCGTGACTTCTGGTACTTGACTGAGGAAAGAAGGCCACGAATGACCCCACTTTTTTTGCCTGTCCTTCTAATTGTTTCTCTTGTCCGACTTTGTATCGTCTATCTGTCCGAATGTTTTATTGTTCTCAATTGCGTTTTGCTTCATATATATATATATATATATGCGTGATGTTATACACGCATGTGTGTATTGATATATCTGCACGGATACATATATATGTATACATATTAGGGTTATGACATTTTGATTTTTAGAACTAAACAATTTCCTGTATAAAAAGTCAATGAACAATTTCATATAAGTAGGGAAAATAACCTTTATTTTAATTTTTTTAAAGACATCCCCGCCATCTGAAGAATTCTAACACTACTTTTAACCCAAATCATGCAAAATTCTAGGGGTGGGTTTATAATTCCTACTCAAGTTTTTACCAAACTTGGTGTGCTGACTTAAAGCAATGCAGAAGCAGTATATCTCAAATTTCAGCTTTCAAGTTTAAGTAGTTTAAGAGTTTTTAATTTGCTACCACTTAGGCCCTACTTTAGGAAATATCCTCTTCTTCTCCTTTTTATTTCTGTGACGCTAAAAACTCCGACTGTTTTTCAGAATAGCGGGCTTATCCCACTGGAGTATCTAAAATAATATCTTATAAGTGTGTCACTCAAAGAAACAAAAAAAGTCTGGACGCAGAATCTCGTGCAATTTCATGACTCACGTAGGAAAAGAAGACCTGTTACAACGAGTTTGGACACTGGGAAAAGCAATGACATTGTCATTCAGTCGCAAAGACTGTTTGCTCAAAAAGGTTTGAAAAAACTGCAGTTTATTGGTTGTGAGCAACATATCCTTGATGAGTTTTTCGTATTGTAATGGATAACGAACTTGGAGAAAAAAAGTAATCTCCCAATATTGAATATACATTCATCCCAGAGCTTCTAAGTAATTACGAGAAATTCCAGGCTAATTTCAACAACGGCGAAGAAAAGATTACTGTATCAGCAGAATGGCAAGATGACATGAAATTTCTATTTCATTTCGTTTCATTGAAGAAACCGGAAAATTTCTTACTGTAAAGTTTCAGAAAATACACAACTTAAGTAATGCAAGATGGAATTCTCGAGCAATACGAGCTCTTTTGGCATTTACTCTTCTACCAGAGGAAAGAGTTTTGTTTCTCAATGTTTGTCGATTCATCTCTTACAGCTAGGCAGATTTTAGTTTACTGACCAAATGTTCAATGCAAATGATTATCAGAAGTTATGTGGTAGCGTGCAAATTCATAAAAAAACATTGAACTCTGTAAAAATCTTTTGGAAGAGTCGAAAACCATCAAAACTGGAAATTCCCAGAAAAAAATCAGAGTGCAGAACGGGCAGTCAAG
>NC_142933.1:78853637-78858637 GCF_046866305.1 Octopus bimaculoides
TGAGAAGGCGAGTCTGTGTATGTTCAGAGATAAGGGTAGGTGAGAATATAAATCTTGCAAGCAGTTTCAAAATGGTGGGTGAATCAGCTTCTGTACCAGAGTTTGGGTGCAGAATGAATCCGAGAATCGAAAGAAGCTGTGTGCAATCAAAGTTTCACAGAAAGATTACTTGAAACCTGCGGAAATCGATCAAGTAGGAGGTGGGGCGGCTCGATGAGCGGTAGAGATAAATTACAACTCAAAGGAATCGAGAGACAATGGGCGTTGAGTGATAAAAGGAAATATGCCTTTCACATGACTGTTGGCCAGAATATTTGTTGCATATTCTGGTCAGCAAAGCTAAGTTTAAGTAAATGGCGAAAAATTTGGGTCTCAAAGAGAGAAATAAAGCTGTGCCTATTAAAATCCTTCAACACCACCAAATAATTACCACCTTCAATGTCCCTACCGCAGTCTGCAACTAAATCTCCCTAGAACGTAATTTAAATTACTCGGTACACTAAGTCTAAAAGAAAGAAAGAAAGAAAGAACTAAATGAGGGTCATGGATATAGAACAGTTTTGATTATATATCCGTGTGCTCAGTCTCAGGAGTAACATGGAGTTAAGCAAAAAAATAAAACTCACTAACAATCACAAACAATAAACAATAACTGTTATCATATCTGTTACTACGGCCTAGCTTGGTAAACAACAAACGTCACTAGTTTTTACAACAAAAGATATAACTGATGTCGCTTACATGGACGTTTTACAAATTGAAAAAAAAAAATCTATATATGTATGTAACAGCATAATATATCAATTTACAAATTTAATACTATTGTTATATCCTTTCTTCTTTCTTTTCTTCTTTCTTTCTGTTTTTTTTTCTTTCTTTCTTTTCTTCTTTCTGTCTTTTCTTCTTTCTTTCTGTTTTTTTTCTTTCTTTCTTTTCTTCTTTCTGTCTTTTCTTCTTTCTTTTCTTCTTTCTTTCTGTTTTTCTTTCTTTCTGTTTTTCTTTCTTTCTGTTTTTCTTTCTTTCTGTTTTTCTTTCTTTCTGTTTTTCTTTCTTTCTTTCCTTCTTTCTTTCTTTTCTTTTTTCTTTCTTTCTGCTTTTCTTTCTTTCTTTCCTTCTTGCTTTCTCTTTTTAATGATTTTTACTGATTAAAAAAGTCATATTTTTAGAGGAGAAATTAGACGGCTTTCATGCTTTCCCAGTGACATTATTAACACGTTCATGAAATATATTTATATCAAGCCTGAACCAAAGTCAGGCCACGATCTCGACTTACAAAAAGCTAATCACGTGACTGACATCACCACTTTCAACTTACTTATAACACGTGATAGTCCTTTCCGTCATGGTTGATTTTACTCATCATCCTTCCCATCTACATAAAATAAACTAACCGCTAAGTTTGACAATTTACTGGGGTTTTTCCGGGTATGCTGTGTTTTTCACAATCTTGTAGAAGTTGTTGAATTTGTCCTTCGAGACTGAATCCCTCGGCGGAATGAAACGATTGGGCGCGACCGTCGGATCGCTGACGACTTGGCACGACTGCCGGGACATTCAACTTGTTTTGGCACTGGAGGAAAAGAGGCGTGCGCGCAGAAATATACGCAGAGAGATAGAGAGGTAAGAAGAGATAGAAAGAGGAAGGGAAAGAGAAGGAGAGAGGAAGAGAGAGGGTGACAGATACAACATACAAAAATAACTAGCTTCTCCCACACATAAATAAAGAGAGAGAGAGATAAAGAGAGAGTCAGACAGACGGGCAGGAAATGAATGTGTTGTGAGTGTAGGTGTGTGAGAAAAGATAGTGAGAGAGAAAGAGAGAAAGGGAAGGAGAGAGGGGAAGAGAGAGGAAGTAAACGAGAAAAATATTCTTTTCTACTCTATGCACAAGGCCCGAAATTTTTGGGGAGGTGGGGGGCCAGTCGATTAGATCAATCCAGTACGTAACTGATACTTAATTCAACGACCCCGAAAGGATGAAAGAGAAAGTCGACCTCGACGGAATTTGAACTCAGAACGTAACGACGGGCGAAATACCGCTGAGCATTTCGTCCAGCGTGCTAACGATTCTACCAGGAACGAAATATTAAAACAAGAAAGCCATTGAAACGCCTGGCGTCAAATAAGTCAGCGTCGAATCAGCAATGCCAAATAGGCGCAGGTCACAAACGAATGACTGAAAGAAAGAAAAAAAGATATCATCAAGTATCACACAGAGTTAAGTGAACGTGAAAAGTGGTTTTCATCGATATATGTGTGTGTTGGTGTTGGCACTCCGTCGCTTACGACGTCGAGGGTTCCAGTTGATCCAATCAACGGAACAGCCTGCTCGTGAAATTAACGTACAAGTGGCTGAGCACTCCACAGACACGTGTACCCTTAATGTAGTTCTCGGGGATTTCAGCGTGATACAGAGTGTGACAAGGCTGGCTCTTTGAATTACAGGCACAACAGAAACAGGAAGAAAGAGCGAGAGAAAGTTGTGGTGAAAGAGTACAGCAGGGTTCGTCACCATCCCCTGCCAGAGCCTCGTGGAGCTTTAGGTGTTTTCGCTCAATAAACACTCACAACGCCCGGTCTGGGATTCGAAACCGCGATCCTATGAACATGAGTTCGCTGCCGTAACCACTGGTCCATTACGCCTCCACGATATATGTGTATTACACAACGAACTATTGCACTCAAAGTCATGTATATTCACATTTTTACCTATCGGGAATAATACAGAATAGTGTCTTTTGTTATTCAGCATTTAACTTTTCAAACAGAGACTGTCCGTTTAGATAAATAGAGCTGACATGTTCTCTACTCACCACTGAAAGAATAATAGTGAACTATTATTCCTCTACATCAGTGGTTCTCAACTGGGGTCCATATATGTCTCCTGAAGGTCCATATAAGATTTTTGGGGATCCACGCAATAAAACAGTAAATTAAGGATCCACAATATTATTTTAAGGACCCCTGAAAAACTTTAGATGTATTGCAAGAAACAGCTAGGCTTCTTTCTCTAGTTCAACCTATACAAGTTAACGTGTGAAAAACAAAAAAGGAATTTGGAAAGAAGCATCTGCGAAACTAGTTTTTAAACATCGAATGGCTACGGGGGTTCCCCCAGAATAAAATAATAATCAAGGGGTCCATAGATAAAACAAAAGTGGTCGAGAATCCCTGCTCTACATTCTAAGTTCGAATGAAGCCAAGGTTCACTTTACTTTTTATCCTCTTTGGATCCATAAGTTAAAGTACTAATCAAGGACTGAGTTGATTTAATCAATAGTATCCTTCTTCCAAAATGTACAGCTTTCTCCTTATGTCACTCATCAATATTAATAAAATAATTTTTCACACTTTTTTGTTACTCCCTCTATCTTTCTCTCTTTCTCTTTCTCTATCTTCACACACAAAGCCCTCTCTCCCGCTTATTGTTGTTATGGTGGCAGCTTGCCGCCCACTCAGTTGGGTTTTTTTTTTTTTTCGAAACTTATTTTTGATTCGTGTATCCTGAGATAAGATGTCTTTCTAATCCGCTTAAACACTCTCAGGCCATGGAAAAAAATAAGTACCAACCTTTCTTTTATGAGACATTATTGCTCGAGGAAGAGATAGCTTAGTAAAGTGCTTTCTAATCTTCCCATATATTATACATATCACTGCATAATGTGAGCGTGTGTATATATACATATATACATGCATACATACATACATACATACATACATGCAAACATATACATACATACATATATATAAATATATATATATATATATAAATATATATATATATATATATATATATATATATATATATATATATATATACATATATATATACATATATATATATATATATATATATATATATATATATATATAACGTATATGTGTGTGTGTGTGAATATACATGCACATATGTATGAATATATGTGTATGTATATGCATATATGCATGTATTAATGTATGTATATGTGTATGTACGTATGTATGTGTGTGTGTACGTTTACACACGCACACATATATATATGTAGCGTGTATATATGCTTGTATGTTTACACACGTTTCTGTGCATGCAAATGCACATATGCATAATTATGTGTGTGTGTGTGTGTGTGTGTGTGTGTCTGCAGGTGTGCAGATGTATGCATGTATGTATGTATGTATGTATGAGACCCCCGACACTTTCGGTGATGAATATTCAGCTCTTCAAGGAAATAAAATATAAAACTGATTGAATATTCCACAAATATATAAACCCTTCTTAGCATAAAGCCTCAAGCTAAATAACCACCACAGTATGTGAGAAGGCCGGTTGGCCCATTTGAAATACAACTAGCGTCCTTATGACAGCCTTTCGCACAATACTGTGCGAAAATAAATAATATTACTCACGTGGCTTAAATCAACACTAGTTGTTACGTAGATTTTTTTTTTTCGAGATCATGGAGTCTCTGGTTCAAGTCCACTGGGGGATATCTTTAGGAAATAACCTTACTTATTGTCTCTACTAAATTCAAGGTTTGTGAATGATACGAAATAGAGGGAAATTGTTTGAAGTGGCTCCAATACATACATACATATATATATATATATATATATATATATATATATATATATATATACAGAGTAAGCACATAAATGCGAAACGAGGTGGAAAAATAGTACTCGAATGCCAAAGGCAGGGTAATATGCTAAACAGAACTGTCCGACGAACGGTAACGTGAAACTCTGAGTAACAGTTTTTGTGATATTTTTGCGGTCTTTCAATAAAGTATATATATGATATGAGAGGTGTTGGTATCCGCAGGTAAAGCTATGTAAGCGCTACGGAAGAATTGCTGTTAGACTCCCGGTTCGATAATATGAGTGAGGAGTCTAAAGCAGGTTGTGTTTGAGTGTGTATAGGTTAAATAAAACGAGACAACAAAGCCAAAGCAGTGTGATATTTCTTGGACATTTTATTAAGAGAAGAGTAGTCTTACAGCTGTTTTAGGGATATAAAAAAG
>NC_142933.1:78866137-78891137 GCF_046866305.1 Octopus bimaculoides
CATCACCACCACCACCATCACAACCACAACTACCACCACTAACACCACCACCACCGCTACAACTACCAACACCACTAATCCCCATCATCACCACTAATACCACCATCTCCACCAATACCGCCATCAGAACTACCCCCACACCATCACCACTACTACCATTACCACCACCACCTTTATTACCACCATCACCACTAACCCTCACCGCTATCATTATCAATATTCTCACCACCTGCACCACTTGTAACACCATGACAATCATCACCATGACAACCACGATCACTCTGAACCCGAAACAACTTAGTTACAAAGTTAGCTTCTTGATGGTACGACCACTCTCTCACTCACTCTCTCACTCACTCACTCACACACACACACACACACACACACACACACACACACACACACACACACACACAAACACACACACACACGTGCTCACATACACTCACACACATAAAACAGATGGGACAGTCGTGGCAGGAACACCGTTGATCATAAGTCTGCTCGGTCAGGTTCAGCTCTGAACGAGCAGACATTATAATTAAAAGTGTTCCTTTCTGACTACAAACAACATCGACAACACGATTAACATCAACCATGCGGTAAACTCCACCAACAACATCGACCGGCAACAGCTCCTCCACCATCACTCTCACCATCATCACCACCACTACCACCACCGCAACTATTAGTGGCTCTACCAACAGCCCGTCATCACCATAGAGCTTACTTTTTTTCTCTTGGCTGTCTATCCAGTAAAGAATCCAGCTGCTTCTTCTGTCTCATACACCCTGTATACCAATTAATTACTGTAAGAAAGTTAACAAACAACAATAATTGACAAACAAAATACTATCAAAATAAAATGAGGAAAAGTTTTTTAAAAAATGAAAAAAAAATAATAATAATGAAAGATGGAAAGAAGGAAAAATGTAGGAGGGAGGGAGAAAGAAAAATGTCTTCTCTTTAAACGTGGAGAATATTTAAAGCAATGAAGCAAGTGTAGTGTTTCGGAAAGGAAACCTATCTCACTGGAAATTAAATAAACGATAAATACTCACACACACACACACACACACACACACACACACACACACACAATACACACAAACACGCGCACACACATACATACACGAACACAAGTGTATGTGTAAATACGTGTACACGTGTCTGTGAATATGTACGTGTGTGTGTATGTATGTCTGTGCTTAAATGTGTATTTTTGTGCCTTCATTATAAATGTATGTGTATATTTAAAGAAAAACTTGAATATAATCGAGTATTCAAACACATATCTAAAAGAAAAGCTATTTTCCATTATCTATCCATCTATCATGAGGTTTCTCTCTGTCTGTCTGTCTCTCTGTCTCTTTCTGTCTCTTTCTGTCTCTTTCTCTCTCTCTCTCTCTCTCTCTCTCTCTCTATATATATATATATATATATATATATATATATATATATATAGAGAGAGAGAGAGAGAGAGAGAGAGAGATGCAGATATATATAACATATATATATATTCATACATGTATATGTATATATATGTGTGTATGTGTGTGTGTTTGTGTAATATACATCGTACATACAAACATAAACACGCACATAGCCACACAGATATTTTCACATACATATACACGCACACACACACAGGCACGCACGCACACACAGACACGCACGCACACACATACACGCACGCACACACAGACACGCACGCACACACGCACACACAAACACATGAACACACACATACACGCACGCACATACATACTACATACATACATACATACATACATACATACATATGTTTGTATGCATATATATTACATCAAAGTGAGTTAGTAGTAAAACAGAGCAAGCAAGCAAGTGGGGAAAAAAACCCCAGAAAACTAATTATTTGGTAAATCAATTTATAAAATGTGATAAATACTCTATCTGTTTATATTTATTTTTTTGTGTTTCTTTTTTCGTTTTCTTCTCTTTTTTTTTTCTTGTTTTTTATTTTGTTTTGTCTTTTCTTCTTTTTTATTTTACCTTCTCGCGTTGAAAATCGCAGAAAACAAAATAACAGACAGCCAAAAGACCATGTTTCATCGATAATACCTACTTAATCTGTTATTACCCTCACTCCTCCTCATAACTTTTGTCATCGACGAATTAAACAATGATGGCTTCTTTGTGGTCATTTCGTTCAACTTCATAGTCGTCCGAAGCGAGGACGAAGTGCGTTGGTCACCATAGTTTTACCTGTTCCCTCCCGCTGTCAGCGCGCCGTCTACACCTCAGCATCTTCTAAGTCGAGCTGACGCTGGAATGATGACTTCCTTGTGGTCATTCGAACCTCTCTATTTTCCACGGTTTTTTCTTTTCAGTTTTCCCGTTGTCACTTAGTATTCAAAGCTTTCTCTTCTTATATGATGTCCAATGAACTTCGCCAGCTAGTTGTTAAAAGAATTTGCTGGTGGTTTCTGTACGTCTAAAGATTTCGACTTTTGTTACACTGTCGTTTTGTATCTTCAGCATTCTTCTAAGGAACCACGTCTCTGCAGCATTAATAAGCTTTCACTTTTGTCTGTCGATATTCCAGGTCATGTAACCCTATGTAAGAATGCATTGTATATATGTCTCTAGGATTTTTTCCTCATTCATACCGTTGCCCGCTAACAACAGCAGCAGCTACTACTACTACTACTACTACTACAGTAGTAGCAGCAGCAGCAGTAACGACAGCAACAGTAGTAGCAATATAGAGATAAAGAGCTGGCGAAACTGTCAGCACGCCGGGCGAAATGCTTAGCGGTATTTCGTCCGTCTTTACGTTTTGAGTTCAAATTCCACCGAGGTCGACTTTGTCTTTCATCCTTCGGGATCGATGTAATCGATTTACCCAATCCCCGAAATAGTTGGCTTTGTGTTAAAATTTGAAATCAATATAGAGATAAAGAGTAAAAGTACCAACATGTCTTTATGTGGTCATTTGGGCCGCATGAAATACCAATCAAATTTTTTTCAAATCCCATACTGCTGTGAAAAAAAAAAAAACTGTAAAAACGAAAAAAAAAAAAAACCTAACCCTCTCTCAAATCACACGCAACACAGTATTAAAAGAACAATATATTGAATTATATAAACTCAGATGTACTATATCTGAAACACGAAAAAAAAAAAAGAAAATAAAACCGGCTTGATCACGGTTGGAATGGTTTTGATCATAGGTCAGTTACATCGAGATTAACCTGGAGGTTAAGCAACAATACATCAACTCAACAACAGACAAATAACCACGTGGTACAAGCTACAAGTACATGTACAAAAGCTGTAAATAACCTCGAATTTATTTTAAGACTAAAATTTCTGTCAAAAGACTTCAAGAAATACCATTAAGCCAGACTTTAAATAATTTGAAACTAAACATTAGATACCGGAAACGTGATTTAAGTCCTAATCATTTCAATGAACGGGGTTAAATGAAATAATAAGTCAAGTATTCAAATCTCCAAGATCTTCATTTATATTCAAAATATTGTTCTGACCATAAATATGATCGTGATATAAACATCTCCAAGCACTACAAATGAGAACAATGACTACGCCAACACCATCGATAGCAGCAACAACACTGGAGTTACTAGAAATACCAGCCGAGCTGCCTTCAACATACAACCTACCGCCTTAAAAAAAATAGAAAAGGAATGCCATGGATAATGTAGTCTTGGGTACATTATTCCTGACTTAAAGACTGAGTGCGCATATATGGTAAATGTTTGATTAGAAGTCTGTTGAATGAAGACTGACCTGAGGATAATAAATTAAGATTAGTAAAAAGAAAAAGAAAAACAACAGTTGAGAGTCAATGAGAGATGTGGTTTATGTGGTCGTTCTGACTGCTAGAAACGGCAGCCGATTCTCTTTCAACTCATATTCTACCATTTTAAATCGAACTCTTGATGAAAGACACCACAGACGAAGTTATCTTGAATTAAAAACAAACCGATATGGTCACAGGTGGAACATTTTTTATCAAGAAGTTTTAATTTCGATCTTTGTTAAACAAAGGTAATTTAATTTAAAATCTCGTAGATTAAACTTAGCGGCCTTATCACTTTGGTTGTTAGCAAAGCTAGTCATTATCTAACTATACTGTCACCTACTTGTCCTGTAGATCACTTGACTTATTTCCAGTTTACTGCAGCCTAGTTATCCTGATGCTACCTAGTTGACTCTGCCCAGTTTTCTGCCTTTTAGTTGGCCTTAACCAGTTTTCCCTCGCCTGGTTGGCTTTGCCCAGTTTACTGTTGCCCACTTTTCCCTCGCCTGGAAGGCTTTGCCCAGTTCACTGTTGTCTAATTATCCTGTTGCTTGGTTAACTGTTTCAGTTGTCTCTTGTTTTCCTGCTATAGGCATAAGGCCTGAAATTTAGAGGAGGGGGCATGTCGATTACATCAACCCTAGAGTGCTCAACTGGTACTTAATTCATCGACCGTGAAAGGATCAAAAGCAAAGTCGACCTTGGCGGAATTTAAACTCAGAACGTAAAGCCGGGAGAATGGCCGCTAAGCATTTTGTCCATTTTTGCCAGCTCGCCACCATAAAGTATAATAGTTATTTCTGATATAGGCACAAACTCTGGAATTTGGTGGGAGGGGTAGTCGATTACATCGACAACAGTGTTCAGCTGGTTCTTAATTCATCGAACCCAAAAGGATAAAAGGCTAGGTCGACCTCGGCTAAATTTGAACTCAGAATGTAAAGACGAGCGAAATTCCGCTAAGCATTTTGCCCGGCGTGCTAACGATTCTGCTAACTCTCTGCCTTAAAGTATATTAATCCTCTCTACTATAGGCATAAGGCCTGAAGTTTTAGGGGATGGGATAAGTCGATTACATCGACCCCCAGTACTAAACTGGTACTTATTTTAACGACCCCGAAAGGATGAAAGGTAGAGTCAACCTCGGTGAAATTTGAACTCGGAACGTAAAAACGGACGAAATGCTGCTAAAAATTTTGCCCGGTGAGCTAATAGTTGTCTTAAAGCTTGTCTTAAAGTATAATAATGCTTTCTATTATAGGCACAAGGCCTGAAATTTGCGGGAAGGGATTAAGTCGATTACATCGACCCCAGTGCGTAACTGGTACTTATTTAATCGATTCCGAAAGACAAAGTCGACCTCGGCGGAATTTGAACTCAGAACGTTCGCGGTAGACGAAATACCGTTAAGTATTTCGCGCGGCGTACTAACGATTCTGCCGGCTCACCGCCTTTGTCTTAAAAGTATGATAATAAAAAATTGTTTAGAACACCTGCAAATTATATCCAAACTAAGCATAAACAATCTTCGGGCACATTTTCTATGAACATATCATTTATAACAATATAATAAATCATATTGTTTTGTTTTTTCCCTAACGGCATAATTATTTTTAGTTCGTTTTGTATTAACACAAATATGGCGTCTCAGAATGATTTATCATACACTTTGACCTAAGAAGGCGCCAACGAAGAAGAAAAGGATAAGAAAGATGAATACTGCAAGAAGGAAAGAGAGGAGTAATAATAAATAAATCTAAGACACATGCCACACAACTTACTAAAAGTGACCAGTAATTGACTTTTAACAGCTGTTATGTCGGTGGCCAACTCTTAGATATATGACGGAAGACTTCGATGGAAATACATGAGCATACGTAAGATAATGTTATTCTATTGCAATGTCATTTAAAACTGTTGATGTGCTAATGAGTGACCGTATAGCTCAGACGCAGGCAACTTTTTTTGAGAAACGGGCCACATGAGACATGGCAGACCATTCAGAAATACCCGTGGATTGCACTTTGTCCATGGCAGCTACTACAAAAGCCACTCGGCCTGCTAGAAATAACAACCAAAACTCCCCCAAATCACAACTTCAGAGTCTTAAATAAGGTGAGGTTAGATTAAATCGTCTAGACTAGTTCGAGAACCCCTTCAAAAGACGTGGTCAGTCATGTTTGGAATGCCTTTCGTCGTAGTGATCTGGAGTGAAATAGCTGCAGCAGCAGCAAAAACAATAAGAACCTGAACAAAAACAACAATAACGACAACAACAGATTGGCTGTTGAAGAAGGCAAATCAAACTTCAAGCATGAAACACAATGCAACACCAAGCAACCATATGCAAACTTAACTAATTTTTTAAAATCATATATCTGCTTCTTATGCAAATGGCTCGAAATGAATACTTTTTACATGTTTTATCTTATCGTCGTTCTATTAGCCAATGACGTGAGTGACTGGTTAGTGAAGAAGATGCTCCATGCTTGTATAACAATTCTTTCACTCTTTTTCTTCTTCTTTCTTCTTTGTTTTAATTAAAGGTCTCTGCTGTACTTGCTGCAGCTTTATCTATTCTTTCTCTCTCTCTCTCTCTCTCTCTCTCTCTCACTTTCTCACTCTCTTTCGCTCTCTCTCTTTCTTTCTCCCCCCCCCCTCTCTCATATTCTTTCACTACATCGGTCTGTCATCTCTATGACTCTTCTTTAATATACATATATGTATACAGGCAATCTCATGAGTAAGCAGTGTTTCATCTGCTCGACAGAGCTGAACAAACATTCGCACACACACTCACTCATGACTGACGTCATATATTTTACACCGAAACATTGCCCATATATAAATACAAACGTGTGTGTGTGTGTGTGTGTATGTGTGTGTGTGTGTGTCCACGAGTGTGCGCATGTATAATTACATGAAATTTCTTGTATCGTAAATCTGTTTGTTGTAAACCCAAACTCAGTTTATGATTCAAGGAGTTTCAGTTTGTAATAATAATAATAATAACAATAATAATAGTAATAATAATAATAATAATGATAATAAAAATAATGATGATTTCAAATTTTGGCACAAGGCCAGCAATTTCAGGAAAGGGTTGAGTCGAATACATCAACCCAATAATAATAATAATCGTCAGAATAATAGCATGCCGGGCGAAATGCTTTGCGCCATTTCGTCCGTCTTTACGTTTTACCATGAAGAGAATATTTTAAATGAGGTGAGTCGACTGCTTGAATCGTCTTTATAACTGATGAATTCTTACATCTTTTTCTAGAATAAGCAGAAGTTTGATAATAATATTGAAAAAAAAAAACCCACACAACTAATTTCCTGCAACATTTAAAATCTCTGAGCCAGGAATTTTTTCAGTCGTTTTTCATATATGTGTATATATGTATGGTTAAGTGGAAGCTAACATATTGAATATTGAGACTCCCACTCCATCCAAATGAATAAACAATTAAAATGATGTCCAAAATGCTGAGAAAAAGTCATTAGCGTAAAATTAATTATCGTCAGGAAAGCCAAGAGAGACAAATCTGGAATCAAAATTGATTAAAATTTGATTGGTAGAATGCATTGCCGAATGACTCTAATCTTTGAAGGGTACGGTAACAATTCCAGACATGTTTCGTAATTAGTATACCTCTTCAGTGGTGCAATGTCTGTTGTACATATGTAAAAAGAAATGTCATGTTTCTATTTGTCTGTATTGATATGTTTGTTAGTGTGAGTGCATCTGACATATCCTTTATCTTTTATTTGCTTCAGCTATTGGACTGCGGCCTTTTGGGGGGGCAAACCTTCGAATGCTTTAGTCGAGTAAATGAACCCTAGTCATTTCTTTTTGTCCTTAAGCCTGGTACTCATTATATCAGTTTCGTTTTACCAATCCTCTGAGTAAGGGAACATAAACAAACCGACACCAGTTGTGAAGATGTAGTGGAGACAAACACAAACATAAAGTCACACATGCATAGATACGTATATGTCGACCTTCTTTCATGTATATACGAGGGGGGAGCTGAAAAGTTCCCAGCTTTGTGTAAAAGAAAATACAGGGAAATCAGTAAATTATGATTTCATTCAACATATTCCCCTCTCAGGTTCATATCTTTATTGCACCGGTCCTGCACTTTCTCCGAGCCCTGTAAAAGAACTCGGCGGTTTGGGTCTCCAACCGGGCCTTTTTCGATACCCTTAGAGCCAGCAAATTTTCAGCAGCTCTTCGTATACATGTATATAAAAGTTTATCAGGAATCAAATTCCTGATAAGCTTTTGTTTATTCAGTTATTACCTGTACTCTATGAGTATAAGGTGCTTGCATACCCATGCCCAAGGATAGTAAGAACGGATATTCTTATCTCTTAGACGGTTATTCCAACCGCTAACTCTGCTTACCTATATATATATATAGGTAAGCAGAGTTTTATATATGTATGTATATATAAAATTTGAATGGCAGAATGCACTGCAAATTCTATTAGTTGAAAGTTCCGCATACCGGATGCAAGCAAACTTATGGAGTCATCAGGAGAGAATTCGCGTCGCTTCGGGGTCCTACAGTGAGTATGATGTAGTACACCAGACGAACTCCATCCCACCCAAGACCACTCAGACCCACCCTTCCCATACAGACACCAAACTCACCCCCTTTCCCCACAGGGGAGAAAAAAGAAGAAAGAACAGACACCACAAAATTTACAAGACCCCCCCTCCCCAGGTGAAAAAGTTACGTCTCCAAGGAGGAGAGAATGATGTCACTCAGCGATGGGGAAAAAGGAAAGACTAGATTAAAGACTAAGGAAAAGGGAAAGACTAGATTAACGACTAAGGAAAAGGGAAAGACTAGATTAAAGAGGATTCAGGACTCAGAGGTGGCGAGTAGTGTTGCTCAGTGTGGGGTGAGTAACACACATTTCATATTCTCATTTCTCAAGTTATCATTCATGTATCGTTATTTTAATATTTTGATTTTAATGTTTTTCATGTTTATTTTCATGTGCCATTCATAGCATCATATTTTAATTTTAATTGTTAAATGTCCCCACATGTGTTGTAGTGTCTTCCTCTATGTAATGCCCTTATGGCAATTTAAAAGAAATAAAGTAGCTTGCTTACCAACCACATGGTTCTGGGCTTACCAGCCACACGGTTCGGGCCGACCAAAGCCTTGTGAGTGGATTTGGTAGATCGAAACTGAAAGAAGTCCGTCGTATGTGTGTGTGTGTGTGTGTGTGTGTGTGTGTGTGTGTGTGTGTGTGTGTGTGTGTGTGTGTGTGTATGTCTGTGTTTGTGTATCTGTGTTTGTCCCCCTACCATCGCTTCACACACACACATATATATATATATATATATATATGTATATATATACTCGCGGAGCTTCACTTATCAACATTTCTAAATTACACAAGTGATATTAGCTTCCACTTATGATCTGCGAGCGTGAATTGAATACAAATTATTTATTTAGTATAAGACTGAATTGATAAGTCAAAATCTTTGTGTTTTTTTTTTGTCGTTACGTAATCTATTTCATGTTAATTCGTTACTTTCATTCATTTAAATCTTTCGATAATTATATGTGGTATTCAGATAAATCCTTGATAAGGAATTAAACTCACGTGATACGCAGGATAACAACAACGACAAGATGGTTAGTTCTAAAACATTCGGTGAATTTGACAAAATTCTGTAATTATTAATGATAATTAGTTTAATAAATGATAAACGATAAACATTTAAAATTATAAATATTATTAGTTTCGCTTTATCGAGCTTTATCAGCATTTATATATCATATGTCTCGTTACAAATGTTATTCGCTGTGCTAGAAATAGCAAGGAGATCATAGCTTTCAAGAGTAATATTTTAAAAGATAGGTGCAATCTACATCATCAAAACGTACGGGATAACAAAGTCGAAATGCGTGAAATATTGCAGCCCCGACCTTTCTTTTTCCACATAAAATTTCAGTATAATCGTAATCTACAACATCTGAAACGGATTTGTTAAAAATTTCATTAAAAAATATGATTTTTCAGGATGTTATGAGAAAATAAAGGCGGTTGGGGAAATAGGCCGGGGTATAAATAAAGATGCTAAAAAACGCTATCTTGCACTGTAAGATAACTATGCTGCAGTGAATAAACTTTATGATTAGATAGTGAAGTTAAAATTTTAAATAATAAAAGAGCTTGGAAAACCACATTTTCGTAACAAATATATTAAAATTAGGATTTATGAGAATTTTCTTGACAGAGTAGACTTTAATAATTGCTTTCTTTTAACAAAAGTTACAAACCCAAACAAATTAATTAGCAACTTTCTTTATCATATATACATACACACACATAAATGTATGTGCCTGTGTCTGTGTATAATACATGCATATATATATATATATATATATATATATATATATATATATATATATATATATATATATATATATATATATATATATATACATATATATATATATATATATATATATATATATATATATATATATATATATATATATATATATATATATATATATATATATATACATATAAATACATATATGTATATACACATATATACGTATACATATATATATGTATATGTATATACACATATATACATATATACATATATATATATATATATATATATGTGTGTGTGTGTGTGTGTGTGTTTGTGTGTGTGTGTGTGTATTATACACACACACAGACACATACATTTATATGTTTGTGTATGTAAAGGTATATGACAATGTCTACTTAGAGAGATATACAGTGCTAATAAATTATATGAATGCGTTTATGCACACATACGCAAAACTAACGCACACACAATTAGTTACGTATATTTGTCTGTGCGTATATATGCATACATATACATACGCATATACATATACACAGATACACATATGTAGTTATATGTGGCTAGTCAAGTGTGCATAAAGATGTACGTAAATACCAAAAAAGAAATTTTAAAAAATCCCTCGAGATAAAAATCTCTAAATTAACTTGAACTGTTTCATTTAAGAAAGTATTGTATGCGTGTAAATGTGTATGCGTTTGTGTATACGTGTTTGTAATTGTGTGTGCGTGCGTATGTATATACTGTATATATATATATATATATATATATATATATATATATATATATATATATATATATATATATATATATATATTTATATATATATATATATATATATATATATATATATATATATATATATATATATATATATAGCTAGTGTGTTAATATGTGTGTTGGTGTGCGCATATGGTCTCTATATGTAGGTTTGTAGCATGAGCATTATTTTAACACAATGTCTATCACATATGTCAAATGTATTCAATGTATAAAAGAGGAAGAAGAATTTAAAATACATGCACGTGTGGATAAATACGCGTGTACCTACTTTGTGTGAACACACGCACACACACACACACACACACACACACACACACACACACACACACATATAAGTTCCTCAGACAATACAGAATCCTGGAAATATTGCCCATCTGCAACGAGAGTTGGACGCAATATACAGGTGGTCTAAGGACAACAACATACAGTTTAATGCAAGAAAATTCCAAGCCTTGCGCTACCATTACACAAAGCTGAAAGTCATGCAAACAGGATACACTGGCCCAGGAGGAATTGAAGTCCCTGAATCAAAATCAGTGCGTGACCTTAGCGTTGACATGAGCAACGATGCATCTTTACACGTGCATATTACTAATTCGCTAATGAAATGCAGACGGCTAGCCGGATGGATCCTCCGTACTTTCAAAACAAGAGAAAAGGAGACATTGATGGTCCTTTGGATGGCATACGTCCTCAGCCGTTTGGACTACTGCTCCCAACTATGGTCACCACACCATATAAAATTAACAGCGCAACTAGAAGCAATCTAACGAAGCTACACTAAGAAAATCGTTTCAATGCAACGTATCAGCTACTGAGAAAGACTGCAAGAATTAAAACTCTTCTCCCAAGAACGAAGGCGGGAAAGATGTGCAGTGACATATATCTGGAAAATCCTGAAAGGCTTTGTACCAAACTTTGGGATTGAAAATTCCACGAACAGCAGAACGGGACGCCATTATATAGTGTCAAAGTTCCTAGCATTGCCATCAAAGTACAGGACCAGATACGGCAACAGCTTGGGTTTCAAGGGCCTACAGTTCTTTAATATCCGTCCCAAATGCCTGAGGGACCTGTATGGTGTAGATGTAGGTTGTCTTCAAAACAAAATTGAAACTCCTCCTGTCAAGGGTTCCAGATGAGCCTACTTCATATATATATATATATATATATATATATATATATATATATATATATATATATATATATATATATATATATATATATATATATGTATGTATATATATGCATATATACATACATATATATATATGTATGTGTGTATGTATGTATGTATTATTTCTTTACTACCCACAAGGGGCGACACACAGAGGGGACAAACAAAGACAGACAAACGGATTAAGTCGATTATATCGACCCCAGTGAGTGACTGGTACTTATTTAATCGACCCCGAAAGGATGAAAGGCAAAGTCGACCTCGGCGGAGTTTGAACTCAGAACGTAGCGGCAGACGAAATACCGCTAAGCATTTCGACCGGCGTGCTAACGTTTCTGCCAGCTCGCCGCCTTAATGTATGTATGTATGTATGTATAGGTGCAGCCGTGGCTGTGTAGTATAAGAAGCATGCTTCCCAAAAACATTGTTCTGGATATAGTCCCACTGCTTGACACCTTAGGCAAGTGTCTTTTTCTATAGCCTCGGACCGACAAACGACTTGTGAGTGTATTTGATTGACGGAAACTGAAAGAAGCCCATCGTATATGTATATATATATATGTAAATATACATACATATATATATATATATATATATATATATATATATATATATATATATATATATATATATATATATATATATATATATATATATATATATATATATATATACTGAATGGGCGGTAGATTAAGTCTTCTACCAAAAATGAAAGGAATGAATGAAAGGGAGTAAAGTCGACCTCGGTGGAATATGAATTCAGAACATGAATATATACGAAATTCCGCTAATCATTTTGCCCGGCGTGCAAACGATTCTGCCAGCACGCAGCCTTAAAAACCAGTGAAATATTGGTTTGAAATTTTAGCACAAGGCCGGCCAGCAAGTTCGAGGGAAGTGCTCGACTGATACCTATTTTATCGACCCCGAAACGATGAAAGGCAAAGTTAATGTAAGGGACGACCGTGCGAACTCAAAAAGGAGAAATGGTGACGAATGGAAAAACAGAGGACTCCTTTTATTTAAACGTGTCACACGGTCGAACATACAAATATATATCAAATGATGATATACATGATATGTTATGCGACGATAACATAGATGACCAGTAATGAAAGACCACAACCGTATAAGATGAATAACAGAGATATTTATTGTAGCGTTAAAGATGTATGTCTGTGTGAGAGTGTGAATGCGACATATAAGAACAATAATCAAAGACAGGCCGTCGTACAAAGAAAAGTGTGTATGTGAGTGATACATGTGTGTATGAGTGTTTACAGCAGATAGAAGGAGAGTCAATAACACGTGAGCGATTATACCAGTTCGTTAGTACACTATAGGAAAAGTTCTGTATGTGAAAGTGAGGGGGCTGAGTGTGGCAGTGCTGGTCACTAGTTGTGATGTCGTGGCATCGATGCCGGGCCGTGATTCTTGTTATACAGATGTTCGTCGCTGGCTGAAATTCTTGTCTGTTTATTTATCGTGGTGAAGCTGAGTCACCTAACAGAATCGAAGAGAGAGATGTGCCGCGGAGGTTTGGTTTGGTGTACATAGTAAGTCGTGTTGACGCTGGTGGTGTAGAGGCTGCTTGGTAGTAATCGTGTTGGTCATTACGATGTTGCTGGTTAGTAGTCGTAGACTCTTGTTGCTGATGTGGCGACGGCGGTGGTCATCGTTGGCTGGACGAAGCTGTTGAAGTGGTCGCTGGAAATGCTGCTGTTGTCGTGTGGTACACGGAACAGTTCTCAAAGAGAAACTGGACCGAGACAAATTTGTGGGGTATGAGTTGATCTATTTATAGCGTTAAGAGGGCTCCCAGATGGCTTCAGAATTTTACTCTATCACGTGGCCTTATTAGGGGCCGTGATTGGTCAGTTTGCGTTCTGGCGGGAACGGTTCGAAGAAGTTGCCGATTCGAATAGTGATCAGTCACGTGATGACAAGGAATGGGTTCTCTACTACGCTCGCATTTATTTATATTTAAATGAGAAGATTGTATGTAATGGCGATAGTAGTTTTGTATCTAGTGACGATAGGTAGTTTCACTACAGTTAACATCGGCGGAATTTACCGTTGAGCATTTTTCCCAGCGTGCTAACGATTCTGCCAGCTCACTGCATTATTTGTCAATAGGAAATATTAGCTTGAAATCTTGGCACGAGGCAAAAATTTTTCGATATAAATATTGATTTCAAATTTTGGCACAAGACCTGAAATTAAGGGAGAAGGAGGTAGTCCAGCATGGCCACAGTCAAATGACTGAAACTAGTAAAAGAGTTAAAGAATAAAAGAGTAAATCATCTGTACAGGTTGTTCAGTAAGAAATTGCAGAATCGTCTCCCTTGGACACGAAAGAGAGATTACCCAAGAAGACGAGAGAAGAAAAGGAAGAAACCATTTTGGATTACTTTATGCAATGTGTTTCTAGAACGGTGGAGAGTAGTTTGATGGCAATTTGACTGCTACTTCTAACATGGTGACCGATCACGTAGGAACTGCATTAGTGTACGGTTGCTCGTTTGGATCATATTAGCAAATAACAAACAAACAAAAAATAGATTTAGAAATGAGGGAAACAAAAGAGAGCACGGACGATTCCATAGCACCTTTGACCCAAATCTATCTCTGCCACGAACAGGACTGAGAAATAATCACGAGAATACAATTAAAGCACACACACACACACACACACACATACATACGCATACACACATACACATACACACACACACATTAACCCCCACTCCCGTATCATTCTTTCCATCACTACTACCGTCGCCATCACGAAAACGACCGTTGTGATGTCACATGAGTTTATGCCACAGTCACGCACGAGGGAAATCAAACGTACTCGCAATTGTTATTGTTTCACATATGCCGTACTGCGCCCTTTTTTTTATATCTGTTGTTGTTGTTGATGATGGTGGTGGTGGTGGTGGTGGTGGTGGCGGCGTTTGTAGTGGCTTTGGTAGTAGTGGTGTTTGTGGTAATAATTGTGACGGTAGGATGGTGGTGATAATGGTTTAGTGTTGGTGATGAAAGAAGTGTTGATTGTAGTGGCGACGATACTGATATGATGACGGTGGTGGTGGTGGTGGTGGTGGTGTTTGTGGTAATGATGGTGGTGGTACGGTTTTGGTGGTGGTGATGGTGGTGGTGGTGGTGGTGGTAGTGGTGGTAGTACGGTGATGGTGGTAGTGGTGGCGGTGGTGATACGGTGGTGGTGGTGGTAGTGGCAGTCAAAATGTTGGGTGTTCATGAGGGGAGGGGTAGACGATGGAAGTTATAAGTTATTGGTGATAATGACAGATGATGTTGGCCAATACGCTGATGGATCTAGTGGTGGTAGCGGCGATGGTGACGATGGCTGGTGATGATGATGATGATGATGATGATGGAGGTGGTGGTGGTGGTGGTGGTGGTAGCTCCGGTGCTAGTGGCGTAAGTGGTCACGATCGTTATTAAACAGTTGGAGGACACAGTTTAAATTATATGAAACGACAAACGTTATTATTACCACGATATATTTGTATTGTGTTCATGTTTTAAACTCGATACTACAAAGGCCGCATATGAACATATGACATGTGAGAAGACCAAAAAACGAGAAGCAGAGTTAATCATGTTTCCACGTTCATGTATTTTAGTTTAGTTTCTTAACTGTACATGATTCAATAGAAGCAGCGAATTGAAATTACTCTTACTGAAATTTGAAACTGCGTTTCAGTTTCCGTTTCCAGGATGGAATTTAACTGCGGGAAACACCTCAAGGGAATGCCCTTCTCTATACAAATTACGAAAATACCATATAGTCTTACATATGTCATATAGCGAGTTGAGAAATCTTCGGTAAACTGACATAATTCATGCAAGTAGCAGTTAAAACTTCTGCGGTTGGGGAAGCGATTAAAATCTTAAAAGGAACAAGCAAGAGGAATGACTACAGGATGATAGGTTGGTCGGTTTGGGGGGGGGGGGGCAATATCGACAAGAAGACTTGAGAGGGTTACGTTTTCAGAAGTTGGTGAAAGTGACAGTTAAGTTTTGGCTTTACTTAAAGCTTCTCAGTGAAGCATATTTTATTCAGTACGGCAAGCCGATGAGTGTACATACATACATACATACATACATACATACATACATATAAATATAGATATATATGTATGTATGTATGTGTGTGTGTGTGTGTGTGTGTGTGTGTGTGTGTGTGTGTGTATGTACACTCACAAAAGCGACTCAGAAGAATAAAAGTGCATATGTATTCATTTCTCTCTCTCTCTCCCCCCATTACTCTCATTCTCCCTCTCTCTTTCCCTTTCTTTCTTTCTCTCTCTTTCTTTCTCTCTCTGCTTCTCTCTCTCTCTCCCTTATTCTCATTCTCCCTCTCTCTCTCCCTCTCTCTCTCTTCTCTCTCTTTCTTTCTGTCTCTGCTTCTCTCTCTCTCTCTCTCTCCCTCTCTCTCTCTCTCTTTCTCTCTCTCTCTATTCTCTCTCTCTATATATATATATGTCTGTGTTTGTCCCTCCACCATCGCTTGACAACCGATGCTGGTGTGTTTACGTCCCCGTAACTTAGCGGTTTGGCATAAGATACCGATAGAATAAGTACTTGGCTTACAAAGAATAAGTCCTGGAGCCGGTTTCTTCGACTAAAAAGCAAGCCCTTTAAGGCGGTGCTCCACCATGGCCGCAGTCAAATGACTGAAACAAGTAAAAGAATAAAAGAATATATATGTATGTAAATAATTTTCCCATCATTTCTTTCTCTTACCCCCTTAACATTTTCCCCCCTCATTTCGCTGGTGTTCCCTTCATTTTCTCATTCTTCTGTCCTTCACCACAGTCCGTCTGCTAACACTTGCTATTTCCTTCTTCTCCATTACTTCCCATTCCCCCTCTTTCTCATCAATTCCAATTTATATATCTTTCATCACTAGCTGACATCTCTTTTCTCTCCGTTGAAGTTCCTTGCTCAAGACTGTAGTATTCTCAACCTTCAGAAAAATGAAACGAGCATATTCCACCGTTATTATTGTTGGTATTGTGGAGGCGCAATGGCCCAGTGGTAAGGGCATCGGACTCGCGGTCATAAGATCGTGGTTTCGATTCCCAGACCAGGCGTTGTGAGTGTTTATTGAGCGTAAACACCTAAAAGCTCCACGAGGCTCCGGCAGGGGATGGTGGCGAACCCTGCTGTACTCTTTCACCACAACTTTCTCTCACTCTTCCTGTTTCTGTTGTACCTGTAATTCAAAGGGTCAACCTTGTCACGTTGAATCTCCCCGAGAACTACGTTAAGGGTACACGTGTCTGTGAATTACTCAGCCACTTGCACGTTAATTTCACGAGCAGGTTGTTCCGTTGATCGGATCAACTGGAACACTCGACGTCGTAAGCGACGGAGTGCCAACAACACTGCTGATATTGCAAGACGGCGAGCTGGCAGAATCGTTAGCACGCCGGGCGAAATGCTTACCGGTATTTCGTCTGCTGCTACGTTGTGAGTTCAAATACCGCCGAGGTCGACTTCGCCTTTCATCCTTTCGGGGTCGATAAATTAAGTACCAGTTACGTACTGGGGTCGATGTAATCGACTTACCCACTTTCCCACAAATTTCAGGCTTTGTGCCTATTGTAGAAATGATTATTGTTGATATTACTTTACTGCTGATGCAAAATATAATCAGATTCTGCTTTTCACCAAACCAAGAAATAGCTTGTGAATTTGGGATTGTTCTTTTATTTCTGTCATTGGATGGCGACCATGCTGAAGCACACTTCCAATAATTAGTTGATAATGTTGCGCCCAATACTTACCTTTAGAGATGAAAGCTGGTACTTATAATCATTTCTCATTACCGAACCACTCAATCACGAGGACACAAACAAAGCACCGATTGTCTAGCGGCGAGAGTCAAAACCAAAGTTACGCGTTTTCACACAGATTTTTATGCATGCGTGTATGTATAGACACACACACACACACGCACACACATACACACACACGACGGGGTTTCATACAGCTTCTGTTTACCAAATCCACTCACAGTTTATTGGTTGCTTACTCAAGGTGCTGCGCCGCAATAGAACTCAACTTGAAACCATGTAATGGTGAAGTGACGTTATTAAATACACACATGCCTGCACCTGTAATAGTTTGGGCACAAAGCCTAAAATTTTGGTGGAGAGGGTGCTAGAGTACTACAGCCAGCCCAGCACTTGACTGATATTTATTTTATCGATCCTGAAGGGATGAAAGGCAAAGTCGACCTCGGCAGAATTTGAACTCAGAACTTAAAGGCGTACGAAATATTTTTAAGCATTTTGTCCGGCGTGCTAACAATTATGCCAGCTCGCCACCTTAGCAACAATATTAATGATAACAAAAAGAACATTGAAAAAGAACAGTAAATACATTAACTAGGATATATTACACCAGAATAGTTTTTGTTACAAGTATCATATACAATTTATTCCCAGTGATCTTTAGGTAACTGCTACACTCATCAGTAGATGAAGCGACTCGTTTGAAGGGTTTGTCATAAAGGTGCAATTAATTTGCCCTTATTTAATTCCCATATCCTTTGTGAACGAAGAAACTATGTCAAGGTGCTTTTGTTTTTGTTTTTGTTTTTTGTACCGGCTATATTTCTCACATAGTTTCATGTCATCAACAAATAAGCTGAGTGTATGGTTGATGTATTTCTGTTCCCCAGTCAAGCTCAAACATATCCAGTCATATACATATGCGCACGTGAGTGTGTGAAGAAAGAGGGAGGAAGGGAGAGAGGAAAGAAGGAGAGAGAGAAAGAGAGAGAGAGAGAAAGAGAGAGAAAAAATGGGATGAAAACAAAAGCTTTCTTTCAAGCATGTTATAATGAGGACACGTTTAATCATGTCTTTTAATGATTTTGTTTCCCAATATTTCCATGTTATTCCCTTATGTTTAAATCGGAACAATAACGTTCATAATTTCATTAATATTTTAAGATCGTCTCTATCATATTTTTCTGAATGAAGTGGTGCGTTGTTGCTGCATCTTAACAAATAAGACCATCATTGCCTTGATTTATAATTGCCTTAGCATGTTATTTTTCCAGACATTTGAAGTAACTCAAACAGTGCGTTGATTTTTTTTTTTTTTTGCTACTACTAAAGCTACCATAGCTTATCTAATAATTTTTTTGTAGGAGTTCTTCAGTCTAGTCTTATTTCATGTTCTGTATTGTAATGAGATGTAATGTCTCCTTCTTATAAACGCATAGTAAAATGACGAGAAAATGTCGTGCATGTGTGTCCTATCTAACAGTTCGAATCATGAAGTTTAAAATTTTCATGATTGCATTGTATGCTCCCCAGCTTGTATCTTTGTGGCTTCATGCTAATGTAAAGATTTTCAATTGTAATATATTCTAATTTGCGGTTAGACAATAAGTGTCGCTATTGTCTTGCATTCGATTTATTTTCTTTCAAAGAATTCGCAATGTGAATGAAATTACAGTACGACAAATTTAGTGCAGATGTTGCTTTTGTTGTTAGCCCCAATTCAACCCTATGATCAAATGTATTGCAGTTTTGACCCGTCTTTTAGAGGTGTGTAGGATTACATAGACTAATGTGTCACTTTGCAATTTAAAACAGAGCCAAATTTGCATGCTATTTCTTGTAGGTCAAGTGAACACATAGAGGCCACATCAGTACTTCGAGTAAAATTAGTTGTGAAAAGAGCTAGATTGTGTTAATTGGAATCACATGGGTTCGTCCCTGAGGCGAGGATTTTAATCGTATGTGAATGAAAACTTTCTTTATTTGTGGTGGGTACCCTGTGCATTGGGCATTGGACGTAAATTTCTCATGACTGTAAAAGTAATTAACTGACTGAAAAATTATGTGTGTGCGCGCGTGTGCTTGTGTGTGTGAGGAACTCGGCCTAGTTGTTATTGTGTTTTACTCTCGATCGCAAAATCGTGGTTTCGATTCCCGGACCAGGCGATGCATTGTGTTCTTGAACAAAATACTTCATTTCAAGTTACTCTGCGATCACTTCAGCATCAAGCGATCTCGATTTGATGGAAGGAGCGAACTAATGTACAGCACGAACATTTGATCAATACAAACAAATCTTCTGTGTAATTTGTTCCGCCAGAAATTACCGAACCCTTATCTGTCGTCTAAAACAGGTGAGCCCAACATGTGTGTGTGTGTGTGTGCGCGCGCGCGAGTGTGTGTGTGTGTGCAAGTATGTCCTTGGTATAATATTAAATTGTATCCGGTGGCGAGGTTCCAGTCCAAGAGCTCTGGAGTTGTGGGGAGCGTGGAATCACCTCATCATCACTATTACTCCCAGGACCGTTCTGATTCGGAACTGTAGTACCTATCAGGGTCCTGTTTATAGGTTAAATACATTTCCCAAGGGTAGAGAAGGTTCCCATTGTTTTTGACAAAGCCGTACGAAAGGCAGCTCTTAAAAGGAGAAAGACACTCTGGTATAAAACTTGCAATAAGAATACTTCCAGTCATCATGCAATGCTTGTCACTGGAACCTACAATGGCGACAGAGAGAGTGGCAAAAGTTTTTGTCACTTGAATCCATTGACGCACAAATGCGTCTCTCTCAGAATATGAGATGGCTGTCATTTGACAAGATGAGGCAATCATCATGTGTGTGTGTGTGTTTGTGTGTGTGTGAGTGTCTGTGTGTGTGTGTGTTTGTGTGTGTGTGTGTGAGTGTGTGTGTTTGTGTAGATGTGTGTGTGCGTGCGCGTGCATATACACACACAAACATATGTATGTATATATATAAGTACACACACACGCACATATAATTGTGCGTGTGTGTGTGTATGTGTGTGTGTATGTCCGTGTGTGTGTGTGCGTGTGTGTGTGTGTGTGTGTGTGTGTGTGTGTGTGTGTGAGTGTAAAGACACATATAGGTGGTCAACTAGCAGAATCGGTAGAGCAGTGGATAAATTGCTTTGAGGTAATAGTTACGGCTCTCTTCGCTTTGAGTTCTAATCCCGCTGAGGTTTAATTTACGTTCCATGCCCTCGGGATCAATAGACAAAGTATCAATCTTGTATTGCAGTCGATTCTTCTACAGGGAAGAATTTAATTATGGCTAGGTAAGGACTGTGTTGGGCTCCGCCAGATCTAAAGACTCACAAGACGTGATGCTGTTGATAAAGTTTTCAATACATAACTCTAGATTCGCATTGAATATACAGCCTTAGGGAGTTTTTTCTGAAGACTAGATTTTCATTTGGGAGAATTATTAGCTTGTCTTCTCATGTCTTCACTGACTTCATAGTTCTCTGGGTGGCTAAATGTAATGATTCTCGCAAGAAGGGGACAGACTCTTCCTGGAATGGAGGCTGTGAGAATTGAAAAGGGTGACAAATTAAAAACAAGTATTTATATTTAACAAAATTCAGCTACTTTAAAAAAATTTTCCATAGAGAAGTAAGAAGAATTTATGGTTACAAACTAATTTGGTTTCTCATTAATAATGTATCGGAGCGGGGGATGAAATTTTACAAATACTTTGCAATTTGTATATCATACTTAAATATATTGTTTGAAGCCTATTAACTACGGTATTCGTCTTGAGATAGCATCTCTCATAGACGTTACAGAATAAAAAAAAGCATTATGTATCTAGATTTAGTATTTTACACTGATTTCTGTTTTAAACTAATGCTGCTTCTATTTTTAGCATTGTCCCTCTATACGAGGTATTATTTCTGGACAAATACTACAGTTAGTAGGCTTTCAACGATATATCTACGTGGTGAAAGGGGTCCTGGTATTTTTGCACATAGAGAACCCAGGGTTACGAGAATAATAGAGAACACAAGCGCAGTTGGTGGCTATTAAATTACTTGTTCATTATACATTTAATGATAGTAAGTATCGAACTGTCTGATAATTCTCCCCACTCGATCTTTTCCTGAGAGAAGGCTAACTTGTTTTAATGGCATGTCCGGTTTATCGTCCAGTAATCTATTTTGCTGGTATGTTCATTTTATTTTGACCACCCTCGAGCGTTCCTCACAGAATGGCAACAGCAGTTCAATCCTTATGTATTAGGACTGTTTCTTTTGTGTTCAATGCTGTTAGGTAAATGACCGACCGGTGATATGGATATCTCGTTAACTTTTCTACAGTGTTTTACTATAAACAATGTTCCACATTCAGTGGTAGATTGTAAAATAAGATAAAAGCAGAATTTTCATCTAAGCAGTGGGTAAATAACCTCAGGGGAGTGTTCTGTTAACTAGACACGAATATGGTTGTATTCAGTAAGTAGAAGGCTCTGCTATTAAGGGATTTCCTCCTGCCATATTGTTGATATTCACAAATCATAATTAGTGTCATTACATTTACTCTCTATCTATCTATCTATCTATCTATCTATCTATCTATCTATCTATCTATCTATCTATCTATCTATCTATCTATCTATCTATCTCTCTATCTCTCTATCTATCTGTCTGTATGTCTGTCTGTTCTGCCTGCCTGCCTGCTTGCTTATCTATCTATCTATTTACCTATCTGTCTGTCTGACTGTCTGTCTGTCTGTCTGTCTGTCTGTCTATCTATCTTCCCACCCGTTTTCTAACTCATTATACCTTTTTATCTTTTGTCACTAACTTGTTTCAGCCATTAGACTGCGGCCATGCTGGGGCACCGCCTTTGAAGGGTTTAGACGAGCAAATCGACCGTAGTACTTCTTTTTTAAAGTCTGGTACTTATTCTCTCACGCTCTTGTTCCGAATCGCTAAGTTCAGGGAACATAGACTGGCTAACATCGATTGTCAAGCGGGTGTGCGGGACACACACACACACACGCACACACAAACATATATTCAATATATAAGCATACATATATTCATATATGTATAACAAAACCTCACAGCGTGAATGTGTGTGTGTGTGCGTGTATAACAAAATCTCACTGTGTGAATATAAGTATGTAAACATGTTTCTCCTATCCTTTTGATGAGTGGAAAAAAGACGGAAGAAGTCTTCTTCTGATGGGTCCTTTCACTGTTTGTCGGTCGCTTCTTAGAGAAGACGCACCTGGCTTCCTGTCATAATCGATAGCATAGACACTCATATGTCAGTATTAGTTAGTAATTAATTTGAGATTAAAATATATTAAAAGTGGTCATTGAATATCAGCAATCAGTGATGAAATGATTATGATTTAGATTAGGCTATTTATAATAAAATCTATTGAGGTGCGTCGTGTCTGATCTGTTCATTCAGTAAAGTTCACCACTTTAATTATTATTATACACTTCAAATACTGTTGTTGTTGGCACTCCGTCGCTAACGACGTCGAGGGTTCCAGTTGATCCGATCAACGGAACAGCCTACTCGTGAAATTAACGTGCAAGTGGCTGAGCACTCCACAGACACGTGTACCCTTAACGTAGATCTCGTGTGACAAGGCTGACCCTTTGAATTACAGGCACAACAGAAACAGGAAGTAAAAGTGAGAGAAAGTTGTGGTGAAAGAGTACAGCAAGGTTCGCCACCATCCCCTGCCGGAATCTCGTGGAGCTTTAGGCGTTTTCGCTCAATAAACACTCACAACGCCCGATCTGGGAATCGAAATCGCGATCCTATGACCGCGAGTCCGCTGCCCTAACCACTGGGCCATTGCGCCTCCACACACTTCAAATATAAGGTAATGATTATCCCCACGTAAGCGCGGATGTTCTGCTAGAACAAATTATGCTGCGGTAGTGAAACCAACATATTAGCCTTTTGGTGCAAAATGCACTCTTGTTTATATCGCCAGCGGGGAGGTAAATCCCCACCACGTTTAGCACCGAGTCCAACGGATCACGTGATTTCGAACTTCCTTGGTTTTATCAATGATGAATGCTCGACCGCTAGTGATAGCAACGATTCATTCCCGCCAGCGATATATTGAATAAAATGGCTGTATAATACATACATACATACATACATACATACATACATACATACATACATTCACACACACACACACACACACACACACACACACACACACACACACACATACCTACAGACAGACAAACATATAGTATGTATATAAGTATATATGTATGTGTATGTATGTATGTATGTATATATGTATGCATGTATGTATGTATATATGTATCTGTGTGTGTGCGTGTATGTATGTATGCATGCATGTATATGGCGATTGCCACATCTTTTCAGAAGAAGGCCATCTCTTCGATTAGTAACTGCCGTCATGAGATCTCGTAAAACTTGCAAGTCCGGCTTTGGAGAAACATATGCTACAAACATATGCAGGCAGAAAAAAATAACTGGGATTGAATTCAACTCCCTTTTCACGAAGTGTTCGTTTCAAGATGGATTGTCTGATTCTCCGTCTTTCAAATACTTTACGACCATTGTAGACCACTTATTTCCAAACCGATCGATTTCCGTCATCTGCTCCCTGTCTTCAAGATTCACGCTCAGAGCCTCAAGGTTGTTTTTGACGGAATGCCTAAAACGTTTCAAATAGTAAGTATAGACTGAATAAATAAGGCGGTGAGGTGGTAGAAACGTTAGCACGCCGGGCGAAATGCTTAGCGGTATTTCGTCTGTCTTTACGTTCTGAGTTCAAATTCCGCCGTGGTCGACTTTGCCTTTCATCCTTTTAGGGTCGAGGAATTAAGTACCAGCTGCGTACTGCGATCGATCTAATCGTCTAGCCCCTCCCCCAAAATTTCGGGCCTTGTGTCTAGAGTAGAAAAGAGTATAGACTAAATAAATGAAGTTGAAACTACGCTGAGGGTGTTTAAGGAGATTTATTGATCACGATTTCAAATTTTGGCATATGGCCAGCA
>NC_142933.1:78896137-78898637 GCF_046866305.1 Octopus bimaculoides
TCGGTAAAAGGAGACTGAAAGAAGCCCATCGTATATATATATATATATATATATATATATATATATATATATATATGTGTGTGTGTGTGTGTGTGTGTGTGTGTGTGTGTGTGTGTGTGTGAACATATATAAATGGATACATGTGTGTGCCTTTTTTTGTCTGTGTTTGTGTTTGACACACACCGCCGCTTGACAACCGGTGTTGGTGAGTTTATGCTGATAGAACAAATATCATCAGTCTTAGAAAAAAAAATTACAACGGGGATAGATTCGTTCGACTGAAACCTCTTCAAGGCAATGCTCCAGCATGGCTGCAGTCAAATGACTCAGCAAGTAAAAGCTGAAAGATGATAGATAAAATGTCATAGAATACTCAATATTGTAATAAGAGGGCAGCGGCGTACCTACGGATAAGGGGCGGTTTGATTCAAGCGGCGCTTTTACTGGGGGCAGCACTTTTTGTTGTACAGTATATGCCTGTATATGCGTGGGGACCTCCTGGGGGCAGGGAACTCAAGGGGCTGGTCAGAGCAGTACACACTCGATACATCACTGCAATAGAACTGTACAAAAGGCGGCGAGCTGGCAGAATCGTTAGCACGCCGGGCGAAATGCTTGGCGGTATTACGTTCTGAGTTCAAATTCCGCCGAGGTCGACTTTGCCTTTCATCCTTTCGGGGTCGATAAATTAAGTACCAGTTACGCAATGGGGTCGATGTAATCGACTTAATCCGTTCGTCTGTCCTTGTTTGTTCCCTCTATGTTTAGCCCCTTGTGGGCAATAAATAAATAAGAACTGTACAAATGCAGTCTCTATTCGTAGATAATAAATAATATATTGTGTGTGTGTGTGGCGTGTGGTGTATGGATGTGTGTGTGTGTGTGTGGATGTGTGTGGATGTGAGTGTGTGTAAGGAAGAGACTGCATGCGTGTATAATGTATAGATATATGTGAGTGTAGTATGTGCATGTATGTACGTGTTAATATATATGTGTGTGTGTGTGTGTGTAGATAGATAGATAGATGGCATACATAAGAGTGTATCAATGTATGGATATGCTTGTATGTGCATGTGTGATGTAAGCAAGTGCATACATATGCGCATGCGTATAAGTGCTAGCGGCTGTGTGTGTGTATGTGTGTGTGTGTCTGTGTGTGTCTGAGTTTTCTGCTTTTTTTGTTGTTGGCGATTATTATTTAGCGTTTTAAACTGACGTTTGTATGTTAAATATTTTGTGTGGTGGAGATACAAAAGAAAGAGGGAAGTGAATCCAAACTCACCGACTTTCGATTCACTTTTAAAGATTCATTGTATCTGCACCTGCACAATATTTTATATCTATATACGTGGTAGCATACATAGATATATACACAATACATACTTACATACATACATACATACATACATACATACATACATACATACATACATACATACATACATAAGTGTCGCAGATAGATAAGAGTAGCTGCATTTCTACAAAGATACATGTGCATATCCACCCAAAACACACATACACATGCACACACACACACACACACACACACACACACACACACACACACACACACACAAACGCGCGCATGCACATAAATGCACTCGCACATATGAATGAATAAATAGCTAAGGCAGATGCGTTTGTATAAAGATATGTGTGCGCGCGCAGACACACATATACACGCACATACATGGACGCGCTCGTACACACACACACAAATACACACATACACACACACACAAATACACACATACACACACACACAAATACACACATACACACACACACACACGAACGTGCGAATACACACACATACACGAACATATGCACACACAAAAATGGATAAGATCAGTGCATCTATAAAATGAATCATGCGCACGCACGCACACACACACACACACACACACACACACACACACACACTAACGTACACACGCATATTGGTCATCACATGCTACAGAGTATTTGGTGGGGGGAGCAGCAACAATTTTCCTTCATATACGCCATGCCCTCTCTGTTGTTTTTTACATAATGTAGCCACGTTAGCTGCGAGCCAGCAGAGGCACACTTTTGACTCTTACTTACGCTTCTGATCTAGCGGTTCATCAAAGGCGTGACAGCTGGCGGGAGAGAGGTTTCTCGCAGGCGTGTATGGAAGCTAAGTTTTATTTGAAGGCGACCTTTATTCGTCTTGTCACACGCTACTGTCAAAGAGTTTATTCAGCTTTTTATAGATCGAACTCTGTTATCTGTTGGTTCACTGCACCCTGCTGAATGGTGCCGCTGTTTTCGAGCGACTACTAATTAATTATCAAGCTGGTCTATTCGCAGCTAACCCCTGTATCTATATGTGTATATTCATATCTACATCTAAAAGTGGCATTATCCGCCACCTGTGGGCACTCACTGTAAAAAAAAAAACTCTACAAAGAGGTATAAATGTATGTATATATGTATGTATGTGTGTGTGCGTGTGTATATGTATGCATACATGTATGTA
>NC_142933.1:78911137-78923637 GCF_046866305.1 Octopus bimaculoides
TCATTTATTCATATTAATAAGGCTAAAACTTGAGCTCATGCACTTTCGATAAGAAAAAATGCGCTCAAACAATCAGATTTTCTTTCTGTAGGAAAACTGCTCACAGTATCCAATAATATCAGGGATTTAGGAGCAATTGTTGACATCAGTCTTGGCAGGAGTGCTCACAGTAACAAAAAAGTCGATATGGTTCATAGGATGAGCTCCTGGATTCTCATAACTTCCTGGCCCAGAGAGCAAAATGTCATCATCTCCCTCTCTCCTCCTTTGTATAACCACACCCAGAATACTAATCCCCACTCTCCAAACCAAACAAAACATCACGAGAATTGAGAAACCAGAGAGCAAACACTAAAAAAATATAAAAGGCCTGGCTGATCTTGATAATTGGAACCGACTTAAAACATTAAAGCTTTATTCTTTCCAGCGTCGCTGTAAGTGCCACATCATGTGGAGAATATACTACCAGCATTGCCCAAACGACTTTAATATTAAATTCAGAATTCATCTAAGGCTGGGGTCACCCCTACACAATTCGGGCTCACAACACATTAATCCACTGCAACACAATTTCTTTTCCTCAACAGGTCCTACTCTATTTAATATTATCTCAAAACAAATAAAAGAAGAAAAAGATCTTATCACCTTCGAACGAAACCTGGACAAATTTCTTTAAGAGATGCCAGATAAGCCACCTGTATCCAGATATATGTCAGTCAACAACTCCTTACTTGAATGGTCCATGATACTACAAAACTTAACTTTAAAATGACTTAACAGATCCTATCAAGTGGTGTTATCAAGTTAGACATAGTTTGGCCCAATCTTTGACCGAAACATATCTAAGTTATATATACAGTGATACCTCGTAGTACGAGTTTAATTCGTTCCATGACCGAGCTCGTCTTACGATTTACTCGTTTAACAAATTAATTTTCCCCATTGAAATTAACAAAAATATAATTAATCCGTCCCAGCACCCCCAAAACCACTCAAAAATATTTTTTATGGGTTTTAAAACAGAAAAGGTGTAGTTACAAGTAAAATGACAATTATAAAAAAAAGAATGCAAAAGAAATATGTAAACTGGCTTTATTAACCGAATTACTTTAAAGATGAGATGATTTGTGTGCTCGTACTGCGGATTTCCGCTCTTACTTCAAGACAAAAATTCGCATGAGTCTCGGCTCGTACGATGGGGTACTAGTACTGCGAGAGAATATACGAAAAAACAACATCAGACGAGGAC
The DNA here is from genome assembly GCF_046866305.1 of Octopus bimaculoides. Classification (NCBI taxonomy): domain Eukaryota; kingdom Metazoa; phylum Mollusca; class Cephalopoda; order Octopoda; family Octopodidae; genus Octopus; species Octopus bimaculoides. The sequence continues at coordinate 78,912,387 of NC_142933.1, forward strand.
AGGTGGTGTAAATAACAAAAGGATGTATTAGTATGACGCTCGGGAATACGGAAAGTCTTTGACGTTTCGAGCTACGCTCTTCAACAGAAAGAATACGGAGACAAGGAGAAAAACACGGAGAAAAAAATTGAATAGTGTCCAGTCAACGGTCAATCATAATAATGGCTGATCATAACAATGAATGACCGGAAGTTAGAAATTCTTTTTTCAGGAGAGCTAAGAAAAGGGGGAGATAACAAACGGTGATCGAAGAACGAGGGGCTGTGTGTGGGAGATAGAATGCTGGTGATCTTGACGTATGTAGTGTGAAAATGGGGAAGGGAGAAAGCAGTTGGTCAGTTGTAGTGTGTGCGTGGTGTGATGCGAGGGTATTGGTGTGGTGTGATGTGAGGGTGTTGGGAGGTGGGGAAGGCATGGGTGGAGTGTGGGATAGGCTGAGGTGGGGTAGAGGTAGGGGTCTGTGGGTAGGGTGGGGTATGTGGGCAGGGGGTGAGTGGTGGGTGTAAGGAATTGGATGGGGTGGAGTGGGAAGGTAGAGTAGGAGTGTGTTGGGGTGTGGTGGGATGAGCTTATGAGGGGGTGTTGACGATGAAGGGGGAAGGGGAAGGTGGATGTAAGAGAGGGGGAAGATGGGTATGGGAGAGGAGAGAAAGAGAGGAGAGAAAGAGAGGAGAGAGGGTGGGTATAAGAGAGGGAAGGTGGATTGAGAGAGGGGGAAGGTAGGTATGGGGGGAGAGGGGGAAGGTGGGTATGGGGGAGAGAGAGGGGGAAGTTGGGTATGGGGGGAGAAAGAGAGGAAGAGAAAGAGAGTGAGAGACAAGAGAGTGAGAGAGAAGAGAGTGAGAGAGAGGGAAGAGGGGTATGGGGGAGAGAAAGAGAGAGTAAGAGAGAGGGAAAGAGAGAAGAGAGTGAGAGAGTAAGGGTGAGAGAGTAAGGGTGAGAGAGTAAGAGAGTAAGAATGTAGAGAGTAAGAGTGAGAGAGAGTGAGAGAGAGGGAAAGAGAGAAGAGAGTGAGAGAGTAAAGGTGAGAGAGTAAGAGAGTAAGAGTGTAGAGAGTAAGAGTGAGAGAGGGGGAAGTACGAGAGAAGAGAGTGAGAGAGAGTAAGAGAGAGGAAAGAAAGAGTAGGGGTGAAGAGAAGTGGGAGTGAAGAGAAGTAGGAAGAGAAGTTGGAGTGAAGAGAAGTAGGAGTGAAGAGAAGTAGGAAGAGAAGTGGGAAGAGAAGTAGGAGTGAAGAGAAGTAGGAATGAAGAGAAGTAGGAAGAGAAGTAGGAGTGAAGAGAGGTGAAGAGACGTACAAAGAAGTAGGAGTCGGAGCAGGAGGGGAGGTGGGGGAGGGGGAGGGTGGTAGGAGGGAGGGTGGGGAGAGAGACAGGAGGAGGGGGTTAGATGAAGAGGGGAGGGGAGTTGAGCCCATGTGGCGCAAAGGAGCGGAGAGAGAAGACCAATCCCTGTTCACGGCGCAAACGGGAGTCCGGATGGCCCCTGTGCATGGACAATCCAAACACAGACAGGTGTTGCTGCAAGGAGTGGCCGGTAGAGCGGAAGTGGCGTGACACCGGGGTGTCATTGCCAACGTTGATGTCTCGGAGGTGTTCCGCGAATCGGTCGGCCAGGCGGCGCCCCGTTTGTCCGATGTACAGAGAATGGCAGAGAGAGCAGGAGAGGCAATAGATGAGGTTGGTAGAAGTGCAGGTGAAGGAGTCGGTGATGTGATAGGGTCGGTGATGGGTGCTGGTGAGGAGGGTGATATATATATATATATATATATATATATATATATATCAGTCGCCATGATTGACCGCTAACTCCACAAGCTTTTTTTTATTCTCTCTCTGGCTCGAAACGTAAAAGACTTTCTCACCTTCCAGAGCGTCAAACAAATACACCTACTTGTTGTTTATATACCTGTCTTCGTCTTTTGTTTTTCTGTAAATTTCAACTAGATAGATAGATAGATAGATAGATAGATAGATAGATAGATAGATAGATAGACATATACATACACGCATAAACGCGCGCGCGCACGCATACACACACACACACACACATACACACACACACACACGCATCGTGCTAAGACACAGAAAAGAAGAAAAAGATCTCATAACATTCGAACGGGTACTGGACAAACATCTCCGACAAATTCCAGATAAACCACCTACACCCGGATATATCTCTGCAAACAATAACTCTTTACCTTCATGATGCCAAATTAATGACTGCAATATGAAACCTCATTAAATGTCTTTTCCAAGCGGAGCCATTAAGTTACACATGGCCTGGCTCAATTCTGGCGGAAGCTATATAAGTATCTATAAACACACACACATACCACCACCACCACCACCACCACCACCACACACATACATACATACATACATACATACAAACATATATACATACATACATACATACATACATACATACAGAGAGCGGTGAATGAACTGTCGTATAAATAACGCAAAAATGCAAATAACACTGACATTGCATTTTAACAGATATATTTAGCAAAATTACATAAAAATATCTTGAAATACTAAAGAATGACTTTATTAAATAAAATCACCATTGACTTCAGCCACGGCCTCCAGACGACTTCGGAATCTCCTGCAACTCTTTTAGACGGTCTCCTTGTTTAAGTTGGTTTTCTTGTCTTCAGTTCATCTTTTGTGTTACATGAAGTTCTGTTAGTCTGTTAGTCTCTCGCTCAATTGTTCCTCGCCGATAATAATCAAGAGGGTTGCAGTCTGGGGAGTTAGGTGGTCAGATGTTCGGGGTGATGTGATCACAAAAATTGTCTGACAGCCATGACTGGGTTCTCCTGCTTGTGTGGCATGGTGCAGATTCCTGTTGCCAAACATAAAGTCTTCCAACAGCCAGCCTCTTGACCCAGAGCAGCAGTACCTCCTACCGGCATCTGATGCAGTCCTCCGTGTGAGAAAATGAATGGAGGCATAACGTCGCCATCACTAGTGATCACTCCAAGCACCATGATGTTGGCTGGATGTTTGATTTTTATCACTCTTTGTTCATGTCCTCAGACTGCACTGTCCTCTGATAGACACCGAAACACTCTGAAATTTCGTATTGGAGATTCCGGCGCGAGTGCCATGCAGTACATGTCATTTCCAAATTTCTGATAGAGTGAATTGCGTCATGGTGTTGTTTTTCTCGCAGACGGTGCCCAACTGACCCTCCTATACTATATAGTCGACAAAATCAAAAACAATACGCATGTGCGAAATTAAATATCTAAAATGGCGACCATTTACCCGTCGCACCCTGTACATACATACATACATACATACATACATGTGTGTATGTGTCGAACGCTCTCCTTTACCAAAAACTAATCACATAAAATTGGTCATTGAAAAGGTGATTACACTGGCGGGGCTCCAGCATGACTACTACCTTAGGGTTGTAACGTATAAAAGAATATATATATATATACTCTTTTTACTCTTTTACTCTTTTACTTGTTTCAGTCATTTGACTGTGGTCATGCTGGAGCACCGCCTTTTAGTCGAGCTAATCGACCCCAGGACTTATTCTTTGTAAGCCTAGTACTTATTCTATCGGTCTCTTTAGCTGAACCGCTAAGTTACGGGGACGTAAACACACCAGCATCTGTTGTCAACCGATGTTAGGGGGACAAACACAGACACACAAACATATACACACACATACATATATATATACATATATGCGACGGGCTTCTTTCATATATTATTGTTTTCTAATTTTGCCCTTGTATTTAAATTAGTCGTCAAGTATCACCGTTGACGATGACGCTGGTTATAAGAATAGCAAATTTTTATGAGAATTTGAGTTAATTAAGAAATATGTAGTGACCATTTTGGAACTAACAGGGTCTATACTTGTTCTATCCAAAAGGCTAAGACAGGTAGATCGATCAGCAACACATAATAGTCTCAGCTACACACATTTCAGCTCTAAGTAACTATGGCAGCGAGGAGTTTTTATAGATAAGAAGTAGGTTGTGGCGGGGGGAGTATTTCCTAAATAACAGAAGCAAGTTCGGACAATTGTATAAATCATCACTAGTTCTCTCATATTCTAGTGATCAAGAAAATATATAAACAACGGTACACCAACAACGTCCCAGCTGGTATCACCCTTAGTACAGAAACAGTAAAAGCACGAATCACAGCAGTAGCAGCTGTAACAACAACAACATTACTAACAACCCGACTATGCGTTACTGTTACCATTAAAGCACGTGCGTGACTGTTGCTTGCAATCAGATATAATCAAATGGGAAGTGAAAAAACATTAAAAACCCAGTCTTTATCCTATTTTATAGTCGGATACTGAATGGGGTACAGTGTTTACAGCGAGAATCAAAAGAAAATCTACAGAGGTAATGCTATCGGGCTGTCGGTCAATATGGCTGACAAACACACAATAAAAGTAAAAGGCCTTAATTTATAAACATTGAATGTGCTGATGTACTTGTCCTGCTGTAGTTGTCACTCTGCAGCAATTAAGAATGATCGAGAATGGCCGAAATAAAACGAAAGAAATAAAAAGATAATTGAATAAAATGAAAAAAAAAACAAAAACTTACCATACCATAGGTGCAGGCGTGGCTGTGTAGTAAGAAGCTTCCTTCCCAAGCACATGGTTCCGAGTTCAGTCCCACTGCGTGACACCTTGAGAAGCTGTCTTCTACTATAACCTCGGAACGACCAAAGTCTTGTGAGTGGATTTGGCAGACGGAAACTGAAAGAAGCCTGTTTTCTCTCTCTCTCTCTCTCTCTCTCTCTCTCTCTCTCTCTCTCTCTCTCTCTCTCTCTCTCTCTCTCGATGTGTATGTGTGTGTCTTTGTGTCTGTGTTTGTATCCCAGTACTGCTTGACAGCTGGTGTTGGTGTGTTTACACCCAGAAATCCTGCGGTTCGGCAAAGTGAACAATAGAATAAGTACTAGGTTTACAAAGAAAAAAAATGGTATTGGGTTCGCTTAATCCGACTAAGAATCATTTTATGACTGAAATAAGTAAAAGATGATTACTCGATAAAGACAAAAATCTGGACATGCCACTAAGCTGCTTTCTCTGAAAATGAAAAAGAGACCAAATTTGAACAACGATAAATATCAAATGCTGAGGTGCTCTCGTTAAGTGTAAAATGAATAATTAATCCATGGCTACCAACTGCAACTGAGTGGTAGCTTATACATTAAACCAGTGATTCTCAAATTAGCAAACATCAGCTCCACATAATCCTTTCGACTAAAGGCACAAGGCCTGAAATTTGGGGATCCCAGTGCGTAACTGATACTTATTTCTTCGACCTCGAGAGGATGAAAGGCAAAGTAGACCTCGGCGGCATTTGAACTCAGAACGTACAGATGCACGATGAAATGCTACGAAGCATTTCACCCGGCGGACTAACGATTCCGCCATAATAATCCTTTCTACTATAGACACAAAGCTTGAAATTTTGGGGGGAGGGGATAGTTGATTACATTGACTCCAGTGTGTAACTGGTACTTAATTTATCGACCCCGAAAGGATAAAAGACAAAGTCGACCTCGATTCTGCCATAATAATAGCTATGGTTTTAATTTTGGCACAAGGCGAGCAGTCTTGTAGGTGGTAGGAAGGTCCTAGTTGATTACATCGACCCAACTGGTACTTATTTTATCAACCATGGAAGGATGAAAAGCAAAGTCGACCTCGGTGGAATTCGAACTCAGATGTAAAGACGGAAGAACTGCCAGTAAGCATTTTGTCTGCCAGCTCACCGCTTTTAATTCTTTGTAAGTTGGGCACAAGCGCAGCAATTTTTAAGAGAAGGAGAAGCCATTTGTATCGACCCCAGAACTTGGCTGGTACTTTGTTCTATCAATCCCAGAGAGATGAGAGGCGAAGCTGACTTCAGTGGAATTTGAACTCGGAAGAAATGCTGGGTAGAAATGTCGCTAATCATTTTGTCCGACACTGTTATGATTCTACCAGTTCGCCGCTTTAGTAATAACAAAAACAACAATAATGATAATAATGATTTCAAATTTTGGCACAAGTTCATGGAGGAAGTAAGTCGATTACACTGAGTTCAATGTCACTACATACAGATGGAGCATGTAGGGATATCTCAGAGACTCACGAAATTACAGGACAATGCGTGCGTGCACACATATACACGCACCCACAAACATACAAATACACGCACACGTGCATAAACATACACGAACGCATACGCACGTGCAGGTTCGGAGTATTTATCATTGAAATACAGGAAGATTTTAGAGGAAAATTTTACAGAGTCATCGCTTTGGACAGAAAGAGTGTAATGGATTTTTCATAATTGATGAGAGGGATAGACACGAGAGAGCCGGGAGAATTTGATAGACGGTAGTGTAAGGCCAGCTAACTCGGAAGTATAGAAACCACTATAGAACCGGTAATACAGCTGAAGAGAGGAGACAAAATGTCTACGAACCAGAAGTTAGAAGTGGTGTTCTTATTGGATAAATTTATGTCAATTAATCAAGTTGTCTTTCTTTAAACGCAGTCTAAGATGTCTGAGCCTATAGAATCAGTACCTTCCAATTGTCTTTGTTCGATTTTTCTGTCCACTTGTCTATATTCCGGCAGCTTCCACGTCTATAAGAGATGCTGTCTCGAAATGAATACCGCAGTATATCAGGTTTTCAACAATGTATATAATTCAAGTATGATACACAGATCATACTACATACGTACAAACATACATACATACATACATACATGCATACAAATGTGTGTGTGTGTATATATACATTTATATATATATTTACATGTATATATATATATATATATATATATATACACACACACACACACACATATATATATATATATATATATATATATATATATATACATACATATATATATATATATTTACATGTATATATATATATATATATATATATATATATATACATATGCATATGCATATATATAAATGTATATATATGTATATATATATATAGAGAGAGAGAGAGAGAGAGACACACACACACGCATATATGTAGATATATACGCACACATATACAGACGGGTACGTATACATACATACACACATAGAAACATGTACAATGATTGTGTGCGTGTGTGTATGTGTGTGTGCGCGCGTGCACTGATTACACTTACACATTAGAAGCCAATATCTTTTTTGTTCCTTTCTTTCTGGTTCCTGTCTACTAAAACTCAATAACAATAATTCTCTCTCTCCCTCTCTCTCTCTTTCTCTTTCCTTCTCTTTCACTCTGACGACTTTTAAACAATCGCCTAAATAGAACATTCCAATGTTTCTAATAAAAAATAGCATATTTCAACTATATTAATTGAAAAAAAATGTTCTTCTGTTTATTTGTTTATAACGACGTAATTTAATAAATAAACGATGGAGACGATGCATTTAAACTTTGACAAAAATAGAAAACAGATAAAAGGAAAGAGAAATGAATGAAAATGAGAAACAGAAAAAGAGAAGGGGAGGTTGCGAAAGAGCGGGGTGATAGAAAAAAGAGAGAGTACATGCTCTTGTATCACACTTTAGACAAATACGCTTGAAAATTTAAATTTAAATTTAATAGTTCTGTAGCTGCTCGAATATATACGAAACGTCAATTTACCAATTTAAAGACACAATAAACCTAGACAAGTGAACGAGAAAGCTTCTACGTGGTCACACAGCTTTGCTAAAAATGGCAATCAAATCTACCTTTAATCACGCCTAACGGTCTTAAAGAGGGGTCTACGGGGTTCTGAAAAAAGAGCAAAAATAGGACAATCATTGATAGGACATCATTAATCATAGATGTTCTCGACCATGGCTAGATTGATGTTAAACAACAGCAAGATGATGCCTGATATTCCAGGTAGTCCCGAATTAATAAAAAAAATAGGCATAACCTGTTATTAACTCACAACAGTCATTCAAATTACACATGTTATTAGAATAACTCTTCTTTCTGTTCTTTTTCATAACAAGCAAATACTGAATTCCAAGCCGAAGCGTTGTGCCGTCATTGAGTTCTTAACAAAGGAGGGATGCACGCTGTCCGACATCCACAGAGGGTTATAGGTTGTTTCTGAATATGACACCACTGACAAAAGCAGTTTGAACAGATGGATGAAATTTGAAGACGGGGAAACCAGCATTGAAGACAAACTATGCAGTGGTGGATTATCAGCTGCGACCACTGACATGAATCATCAGAGTAGATTAAATGATTAATGCGTTCAGATTAGTGGATCCATGAACTTGTACAATTGAACTGTGGTCACAATGCAATGCAGAAGATTGTGGGAGACTTTGAATATTAGGAAGTGTGTATAAGTTGGGTCTCTCGTCAGCTACCACTCGATTTGAAGATGAAAAGTGTGAAAGTCAGCTCTTTTCTACTGGAATCGTTTCAAGCCATCCTGATTTGCTGACAAGTGATGAAACATGGGCGTATCTTTATGATTTGGAAGCGGATTGATGGAATGGTGTCACATCTCCAAGGTTTAATAAGTCCAAGAGTCTGCAATCGCACAAAATATCATACCGACTATTTTGGGGATAATAATGGCATCATTCTCTTTGATTTTCTAGAATGTGGCTTAAAACATGACCAGCAAACAATATATTGAGACACTCAAAAAACTTGGCGAAGCCATTGGGAAGACGAGACCGAACGAGAAACTGAAAATAGTTTACATTTACCATGACAATGTGTATCCTATATCGAACGAGCTATATCAGTTAATAAGAAATTATATTCACTTTTATATGAGGGACAGCCCTCATATTTTTCTCTGCCATAAGGAAGGTAAGCTTTGATAAAGTACCCGACAAGGATGGCATTCCTGTAGAGCTGTACAAAGCCCTCGACCAGAAGTCACTCGAAGTATTACAGAACATCCTGTCAGTATCTGAAAAGTTGCAGAAATATATATTCTTTTGCTTCTTTCAGTCATTTAGCTGCGGCCATTCTGGAGCACCGCCTTTAGCTCAACAAATCGACCTCATGACTTAGTCTTTGTAAGCCTTGTACCTTGTACCTTGTACCTTGTAAGCCTTGTACCTTGTACCTTGTACCTTGTCTCTCGGTCTCTTGCTGAACCGCTAAGTTATGGGGACGTAGACACACCAACATCGGTTGTCAAACAATGGCGGGTTGGGGAGAAACACACAGACACAGACACACACACACGCACGTATACATACATATATATATGTTTCCTTCTACCAAATCCACTCATAAGGTTGTGGTCGGCCTGAGGCTATAATAGAAGACACTTGCCCAAAGTACTACGCAGTGAGACTGAACCCGGAACCATGTGGTTGGAAGCTTCTTACCACACAGCTACGCCTTTTTTACTTTAAGCTTGAAACAGGATCTTTTACGCAGTTAACCGAACCTTGTTGATTCATTATTTTTCTTTTGTTCGCCTACAATATAGTGTGTTATTCTCGGAGATTTTAAGGTAGTAATAGAGGCTTAAATGTCTATTTCTTGCAGTGCATGGTGAGGCGTAAAGCCGATCCCTTGTTATAATTATGCATATAATTATAAAATATTTTGTAAAATTTACGTATGAGGTTTTTATTTCCGCACTGACCACCTGGTAAAATTAATGTTGATTTTACCCTTTTATGATATATATATATATATATATATATATATGAGAGTATTGTAGTTCGCTCGAAGCATTGTGTATAGGGATATCTGAAGAAGGAATTTTTATATTCCGAAATGTTATATTAGACTATGGATGATTAAATTATAACAGTTATTATAGTCCATTGTTGTTACTATAGTGCATTGTTGTGCCATTCAAAACACATTATATATATATATATATATATATATATATATATATATATATATATATATATATATATATATATATATATATGTATGTGTGTGTGTGTGTGTGTGTATAAATATATATACACACACACATATATATCGCTGTATTGACCAGTCTATTGGACTTTGTTGTACATCGCTGGTCACAGTGTATGTAAGAATAAATAATCTCGAGCTTCTACTAGGAATGGGACCGTCCTAAGAGGCAACTAACTAGAGGTGAAATGCAGACAATCGATGACAGCCTATATGAGCTAAGATCATATAGTGTATTTGCGTACATGTTTGTTCGTATATGTGCTTGCGTGCGCGCATCAAAAGGAGAGGAGTGAAACAGATAAGAAGAGTAAAAGATATACTGAGAGAAATCAATCGGATTTGTGATTCAATAAATATTTTTATGGCTCCTGATTTTGCTCGTCTCTGTGGCTGAAGTGAAAGATGTCGTCTGTTGAAGGAGATTATAAAGAAGTGAAACCAGGTACTTCATCTCCCACTTGAAATGTCACTTGAAGCGGTAGATAACGGCGATGAGAGCATCTGATCGTCAAGTAAATCCTATAAAATAAGGGTAAAAGTGGCAAGTTCCACGTGAGTGAAAGGATTAAATCTTTAACGGTATAGACGTGAGAGGATGGATATTATTTCTCATGGGTATGATTTTGGGGCTAAGGGTCTGAAGACTACTTGAGCTTCGTAAATTTGTCACTAGCATTTATTCTAGCTAGCGAGGGAGCCTCTTTGTCGTCCTTTGGTCTGGTAGAAATATCAACCAAGTCTCCGTTAAGTACAGGCTACCGACTTTGAAAAAAGAAAGACACTTTTGATAATATTGTCTAAGGCACACCTTATCTAAAAAGAAAAGAAAAAAATATTGAGACGGTCATGACCAGAACCGTTGGCTCGATGAAGGCGGGTCTCGTGCTAAATTACAACAGCAACTGACATATTTTTCTGCTACACCACCACCACCACCACCATCATTATCATCGTCATCACCGACTTCGTCATCAACATCGTCGTTAACATCCTTGCCATCATCACCACCCTCTTTATCAATATCCGTTTTAACTTTCACTTACTGCCGCCAGTATCGGATAAATGATAGCCTGACACCGATATTTTCTCATCGTTAAGATATCCTTTTTATAATCCCAGTTGATATGTTATATTACATATAATGTATTTCGAACATCTCAATGAAACGTTTTCAAGAATATATATTTATTACATTGAAAACACATTTGACGAACTGGAATCTGAATATGCTGCTTTGTGCATATCATATATCGGACGTAAATTTTCTTTCTTGTGACAGACGTCATCATGACTGAATACTAAAGTACCAGTCTCGAAGCCAGTGATAGCAAGTTTG
>NC_142933.1:78928637-78936137 GCF_046866305.1 Octopus bimaculoides
TTACTTTCCAACCATGTCGCCTTGGGTTCAATCCCACTGTGCAGCACGTTGGGCAATTTTCTTTCATTACAGTTCCATGCAGACCAAAGCCTTGTGTAATATGTAATTGCCATTACTGTATTGATATATAGAATAACACATACAACTCACTTATTATTGTCGTATAATAAACAAACAGAAGTTCGTGTATGAAATTGATCTTTTTTCTACTTCAATTATTACTTCTTTTTCTTATAAAATACACACATACAGGAGGAGTAAATCTCTCTATATAGTAACACTTTGAATGTAACTCCCGAGAAAGAGTTAAAGCAATTACACAATCAACGACGGGCATTAATGCTATATATGTATATATGTATGCACACACACACACACACACACACACACACACACACACACACACACACACACACACACACTCACTCACTCACTCACACATACATATACTCTACAAGCATTAAATGCTCCTTTCAACCGTCTTGAAGCATGAACGTATATGCGTGTATGTGTGCTTAAGTATATATATATATATATATATATATATATATATATATATATATATATATGTGTGTGTGTGTGTGTGTGTGTGTGTGTGTGTGTGTGCGCGCGCGCATACACAAACAGCGATGATTGGTGTTGATATTTGAAGCATAACCACTGTTAAACGCTCACCTTTAATAATGCATATATTTTTATGGCACATTTTCAGAGATGTTTTCGAGGGAATAGATTACGATTACGTTGTTAAATTTTTTTTTTTTTAATTTACTATTATCTTTATTGTTCAGAAAGAAAAGAAATCCATATTTTTTTTTATCGTTCAATAACTTACTCCTGATATTTGCTCAACGTAATGATTAAGATAAGAAGAACGGAGAGCTTGGCACCTTATCTTCCAGAATACGTTTTCATCTGTATTGTAAGTTGGCTAAACAGAAGCCCGGATATTTTCCCATTTTCTCTTTCAAATTCATGTTGATAATGAATAATATCAATCGGGATATTTTTATAGGATTTTTTAACGTTGTGCAGCAAGATATTGAATGGTTAAGAAGGTAAGAAATTATTTGATTTCTGTATGTTAAGTAAAAAAAAATGTAATTTCATCAGTATAAGAGCAAGCTATATGCTCCAAAATGTATCACTGCAAAATTTCATTTAAAAAAAAAGTTTTATTAAAACAGCTGTGAGGAAACAAAGTTATGAGAAGCCCTAAGTTGCAGTTATGCTATTTTTGATATGATTACGATGATGGATATATATATATATATATATATATATATATATATATATATATATATATATATATACAGGGTGTTTAAAAAAATTTGATATCATTTCGCAATCTAATAACTTTGCCAGTTCTTGCTCAAATGACTTCAAATTTTAATAGCATGTGTAGAAACAGGTCAAGGTTTTATGCTTTATGTTTGATATGTTTATCTTTTCAGGGATAGAAATGGCATTCACTGTAAGAGAAAAGGTGTTTTGTGTGTTGGAGTATGCTCGAACACAGTCGAACAAGACTGTGCAGCGTGCATTTATGAGAGAGTTCTAGAAAAAGTCACCAACGGCAATGCAGATTTGGACATGGCACAAAAAATTAAAAGAGGAAATCTGTCTGTGCAGGGCAAAAGGATCTGGACGACCACTAACATCGGAAGAGACGGTTGAGCGGGTTCGCCAAAACCTCTTGCGAAGCCCCAAGAAGTTCATAAGAAGAACAAATCTGGAAACTCAGATTCATCCAACGACATCCACGATGTCTTGGAATGGAAATAGTACACTGATAGTCAGTGTATTATGTTCTTTAAAACTCCTATCCGTGCTAACCTATCTAACACCATTAACCTTAAAAGGTACATACCTAGAACGACAAACCTTCCTTTATTGCCACGTATGGGATATTCATTGTTACAAGTTTGAATATTCTGGAGTAGTGACCGCTAATACAACTCGTTTTCATCTCCATTATACAGCTGGGAAATTAGGGAACCCTTCACATTTAAGTAAGTCATTTAACCTCTTCACGTTTTGTTCGTTTTCCGTGGTTGTGCGCTACTTGCTTCACCTATCTAGTTACCTATTCCAAAGCAATTTCTAAATCATCACAGCCACCAAACACAAGTTGCGAAATTGTTGATGCTCTTGTACCTAGTTAACTTGGTGGTAGCCTTTTGAATTTCCATAACACGAGAGTTGTTATGAATGAACCACTATGACACTCTTAATCTTTAATGAATGAACCACTGTGTCACTCTTCGAAATTTGTATCTCTAGTAACTCAAGCACTTACGTGCAGCAACAGATGATTATTTAGAATTTGTATCAACATTATATTGGTTTCAAGTTTTGACACAAGACCAACAATTTGGTGGGGCGGGGGATAAGTCGATTACATTGACGCCAGTACTCAACAAGTCCTTATTTTATCGACCCTGAAAATGATGAAAGGCAAAGTCGAGCTCGGAGACATTTGAAATCAGCATCAAAAGGTAGTGAGTTTATCTATAGCCTAGTATATGCCCCAAATTATTTAATTTGTAACATTATACTCTTCTCAAACATTCGCCACTGAAGCTCCTGCCTCTGACTTCCTTACAAGTTCCAATATTTCATTCACCAACGGGGTCACGCTTGTTTTGGGGGGTTGTTACTCACCCCTGAAGCCATGTTATAAAATTCATAACTGAAAGATGTCTCATCATTGAAACATTATTGAAAATCGCTGAGTAACACATGGTTACGTACGATGGCCACTGTCACATTGTACCTATCTTCCTACTTACTAGTTTGATTTATTTATTACTCAAAAAGAAAGATACTCACTTAAGGCTTGTTCGTTCTTTGTATCTGAGCGTGTATTATTAGATTTGAAAACAAATAATTGCCAGATTATATAATGATACTGGAAAATATAATTATTTCAGGAAGAAATATGTTTCAGTTAATAAATTTTCTGCGAATTTATACATATAGTTACTCACCAGGAGACACGTAGCATTTACAGAAGGGAAGCAGTTAAAAGCGAATGAATAAAAAAGAAAGTAAGTTATATATAGGTTACAGGCTAAATATAAATAGTGAGAAGCAAGGTCAGGAGTGAATGAATTCATATAGTAGATGAATTAAAGACTAGTTAGTTATGGGGATTCAGAAAGAAATAGAATGGGTCTTAAAAGAGAGTAACAAATACAATGTGTACAGGTGGAAGTGTCACTCGCTTTCGGGTTTTATTTTGCTGGTCCACATATTCTCCCATTATCTGACCACGATATGATACAACTAGTTACGAAGTGTACAAAGCTACCTTAGAGCTACTACCATAATACTTATAATAGGGGACAGAATAATAGTTTCCTATTGTTAGATTATTGTCCGAACTTTAACACTTCATTTGAACTGACCATCTTTAGTGACCATCTTTGGTGAATGTGTAACACTCGAAAAGCACATCCGAGATATACATTCTTGCAACACTTACACTGAAGGATTGCTGAGGGGAAATAACTGGAACCATTTTTCTTCGCTTAGATCTCTTATCTGATATCTGGCTTAAAGATGGTTCCCTACATATACTCACGCAGGCGCACACACACAAACACACACTTATATAACCTACCCATACCATGTACAGAGTGCACTTTTCTTTCGTTTGTAAACATAACTGTAGGTGTGTATATATGTATGTACATATATTCATATACACATACATTCACACGCACGCGCGTGTGTGCATACACACACACACAGAACACATACACTAACACACACATATATAAAGGCTAATCTTACTTTAAGCGTCGTTTTGAAAGTATTTTATCTGGGCGTGTTGCGTTCATTCCATGAAAGCTTTGCATCCAGGTTGGGAAACACTCATTTCAAGTACTTCAACTATAAAAAGATATCTTGTTACATTGTTGCGTTGCGCAGTACAGACCAGCAAGCCAGCAAGATTGCTTTTCTGTTACCGCCCTTCTACGTTGGTCTTCATAGCATTAAAGGTAAGGTACATGTAATCACTGGATGATAAGATAGGACACACTTTAATTCTAATGTTTTAACTTGAATCAGAAGACGTTTCTAGCATTGATACGTAAAAATATAATCCGTCCTGGTTGTTCTTCTTCCCCCTGCCACTCAAACTCTCGTCTCACTCATTGATCCTCATACCGTCACTCATAGCGTATGACTCCTTGGATCTCTTCAGTTTTGCTCACAGATTTTAAAATCATTTTTTTCTGTTTAACTATAAACAGTTTGAAACTTCGTATACTAGTGTAATTTCTCACGCTGAACACGGTTTACTTTCAACATATTTGACAAAATTTCGTATTTTACAAATTATTTCGCGTTAAAGTTGTCGTATTTGGGTAATTTTGACCAATCAACGACGTGTATTCACCCGAAGAAAGCTATTGCTGTATGCACCGACGTGTATTCACCTGAAGAAAGCTATTGCTGTATGCTATAGTAATCGAAGAGCAACAACTTCTGGGTCATCTCTACTAAATGTCCCCATTCTGTTCTATTTTATTTTTGTTTACTGCCTGTGTTGCATATACACGTTTTGTTTTGTTGTTTGTTTGTTTTTTTGTTTTGTTTTTTTGCTTTTCGATCGCCTCTTTGTACGAGTGGTGAAATGCAAATGTACAAAGAGGTGATAGTAAAGCAAAATAAAAGCGTGTAATATGCAACACAAGCAGTAAATAAAACTAAAATAGAACAGAGTGGTGACATTTAGTTGAGATGACTTGGAAATTGTTGCTCTTCAATTACTGTCGCATACAGCCGTAGCTTTCTTCAGCTGAATACACATCGTTGATTGGTTAAAATTAGGCAAATACGACCTCTTTAACAAGAAATAACGTCAAAAATATTGAACGTAAACCGTGTTCAGCGTGAGAAATTACACTAGTACACGAAGTTTCAAGCTGTTTAGTTAAAGAAAGATAATTTTTTTAAAATCTGTGAGCGAAGCTGAAGAGATCTGATTCCTTTTCTGCGAGTGTTATATATTCTTGATGATTAACAAGAAAATATTCGGCTTAAATGGGATTCTCACATATTAATGCACTCATAACTGCAAATTACTGTCATTCATAGGAATCACCACACACTTACTACGTCTCCATAGATTGTTTGCTTTTGTTGATGTCTGTGGTGATTATAAGCAATATGTTGTATGATTATGTAGCGTTTAACTTGAAAGTTTTGATAGCAATAACTAGTTGATGATATAATCCATAATTACAAGGCGACAAACTGGTAGAATCGTTATGGTGTTGGAAAAAGTGCTTAGCATGAAGTCGATAAAATAAGTTCCAGCTGAACACTAGGATCGATGTAATCAATTTAACCCCTCCCCTGAAATTGCTGGCCTTGTGCCAAAATTTGAAGCCAATTTTATCCATAATTATAATAAACGGCTTCTTATATCGATACACACACACACACACACACACACACACACACACACACACACACACATATATACATATATATATATATATATAATAGAGTTATTAATATTTCTAAGTCTCTCTAAAGGAGACTACGGCAGCGGTACTGGAAATTAATAGTTATCGCCAAGCCAACATGGCAGTCCCAAAATTAGGACGAAAGCTGCCGTGAATTAGCTCCAAGAAGCCATCGCCTCTAGCTAGCTATGTGACACACGAAACCTGTGTCCTTTATAACCTTCGAACAGGGGAGGTCAGCATATATATATATATATATATATATATCAATGAAAAATTATTTACCTATAACTTGGAGACTTTCAAATTAAAGATGTTAACTTCTGTGCATAGAATATTGATCTTGAAAAAGAGACAACAAAACAATATCTTCTTGTTTGACGAGAGAGTAAGAGAGACGATGACAGGCAGAGGATGAGTGAGAGAGGGAGCGAAAGAGAAAGAGAGAGACAAAGACATATAGAGCAAGCGTGAAAGTGAGAGTAGGGAGTGAGAAAGAGAAACAGAGACCAGAGATTATCGATTTAGTTCATCGATAAAGCAATAATCTCCAGGGCGAAATGAAGTCAAGTTCAAATCTACTCATAGCTGAAATTAATTTTCTTCGTTTGTTTAATGTCTGTTAAAGACGTTGAGTAGAAGTCATTGGAAAATTGTCCGAATAATGTTGTCTAGCCATACTGTCACTTTGGTAATATATAGTAGAACGTCAAGTCGTGGCAATTAAAAGAATTTTTAAAAAAAAGTTCTTTGTTCCTTTATATCCCTGCTCAAACGTCTACAAGTTTTGTTGGTATTTTATTTTTGTTGTTGTTGTTGTTGTTTTATTTTTGTTTTAGCAATCGCCATAGGAGGACTCTTCTATTAGCTTTTCGGTGCTTGTGTCTACTTGAAAATCTATCTGTCTGCTGAGAAAATCGCCCAAGAGAGGAAGAAAGACCAAAGCAAAATAAATAAAGGTGTAGAAAGATTTCCCGTCTATCTTGTGCTTTTATGAGTATTTAATGTCATTGAATGTTTGATAAAGCCATACAGTATCTTCAGAAGTAATCGACAACCGACGCAACTCGTACTGTCCAAATGATGGTTTTGCCGTCACCGCGCTTTTTGAGTAGCGTTTATTTCAATGAAAATAATTTCGTTTGTTGATTTTAGTTTCGAATCATCATCATCATCATTATCATTATTATTGATATTTCCTTTTGCTTTTACACTTTTTGTTTTGCTATCTTCTGCAAATTTTCTCATCTCTGTCTCTCTCCCTGCCTCTCTCTCTCTCTCTCTCTCTCTCTCTCTCTCTCTCTCTCTCTCTCTTTTTCTCTCTCTCTCTCTCTTTTTCTCTCTCTCTCTCTCTCTCTCTCTCTTTTTCTCTCTCTCTCTCTCTTTTTTTCTCTCTCTCTCTCTCTCTCTCTCTTTTTCTCTTTCTCTCTCTTTCTTTCTCTCTCTCTCTCTCTCTATCTCTCTTTCTCTCTCTCTCTCCCCCCCCTCTCTCTCTCTCTCTCTGATACACACAGACACACACACTTTCGCTCTTTGTTTCAGCTTTTGATGATTCTGTCAACTTTATCTTATTTTCTCTTTCACACAACATACTACACACACATACACATACACACACGCACACACACACACGCATGCATATACAAACTGACTCGTCTATATCCACACATACATACACAAACTATATACACAAACACACATACACACACACACACACACACACACACAAACACACATACACAAACACCACACAAACAAGCACACACATTCACT
Source organism: Octopus bimaculoides (assembly GCF_046866305.1). NCBI lineage: Eukaryota > Metazoa > Mollusca > Cephalopoda > Octopoda > Octopodidae > Octopus > Octopus bimaculoides. Next base: position 78,935,894 of record NC_142933.1, read on the forward strand.
CGCACGCATATACAAACTGACTTGTCTATATCCACTCATACGCTGTCGTTAGTTTCAAAGTATGTACCATCATCTTTCATATATTAGAAACGGCGCGTTCCGCTTTCATTATTTTGTTTTTCGTTCATTTTTATTTTCTTTCTTTAGTGATATGTAAACGAAATCAAATTGTGAAATGTTTCAACTGAATTTTTAATCCAACACTTCACAGATAAAAATAAATGGTAAATCAACGAAAACAGCT
>NC_142933.1:78943637-78953637 GCF_046866305.1 Octopus bimaculoides
AACGTGCAAGAGAGGAGCAAATGAGTGGGAGAACGAGAACGAGGGAGCAGGGAGAGAGAGAAAGAAAGAGAGAGAGAGAGAGAGAGGGGGGGGATTGGCATTTAAATAGTTTTTTATGTTTCAATAATTATATGCAATACAAAGAATAATAAAACGAAATGAAATGAAATGAAATGCATACAATGTGTTGTGAGTAAAATGAGGATATGGGCGCACGAGTGTGTGAATGATAATGAATGGAATTGCGAATGGCGAGAGAACGGGTGAGTTCGGGAACAAGACAGGCAATGAATGAGTGAGTGAGTGAGAAAGGAGAGGGAGGAGAGAAAGGGTGGAAGAGAGGAAGAGAGAGTAAGAGAACGGAAGAATTAAGTGACCCATATACATCTTACCTTTTACTTCATTCAGTCATTGGACTGCGGCCACACTGGAGCACCACCTTGAAGGGCTTAGTCCAGCGGTTCTCAAAGTGGGCGGTATTGCCCCCCCCCCCTGCCGGCAGTGGAAAGTTTCAAGGGGGCGTTGAAGAAAAGGGAGCGATAATGGGGTAGCAATTCAGGTAAAATGGGTGGCAATAATGAGGTGATGATTCATGTAAAAACAACAAAATAATGGATTCATTAGGTTAAGTTTTATTTGTGAAATACAGTTGCTTTGAATTTGCTTCAGAAAGAGGTCTACGTTTGTGATGGTTACTTGGGGTGGAGGTGCCAGGAATGTAACCCGAAAAAGTTTGGAAACCATTGGCTTAGTCGAACAAATCGTCCCCAGCACTTTCTCTTTTTTTTAGTGGGGAGGGGAAAGATGTACTAGGGTTGATTCATTCGACCAAAATTCTTCATGGCGGAACCCCAGCATGGCCGCAGTCTAATGACTGAAACAGGTGAAAGCTAAGAACTAAAAGAGAATTTGTCAGTTAAGTCCAATGACGTGCAGGCGTTCCACTTTTCCATTTTATTTCTTTTTTGTTTTTCTTACGCGAGACGATTATCATCTGACAAGACGAAGCATTCATCATCATCATCTATACGAAGAGGCTTCCACACAGATTCCGTCTACCAAATTTTCTCACATTGCATTGGTCGGACAGGGCTATAGTAGAAGACACTTACTTTCTCAAGGTCTCGCGTAGTGAAACTGAACCCGAAACCACTTGGTTATAAAACGAGTTTCTTAACCACACAGCTATGCCTGCGCCCACGTTTTGACATATTCACGAGAGGAAAGCATTTCCCTCTCCACAGTCACCGTCCTACCCAACTAGAACTCGAGAAAGTCGATGAGGGCCCATTCAAATTCAACTTCAACAGCATTTATTGACCTTTTTCTCTGGAAGATATGTGTCCTTAGACCTCTGAGCCTTGTCTAATTTACAATCTGTTTCGTCGCAACCACCAGAGAGAGGAACACTGATCGTCTTATCCTATTAAAGGTGGGCGGCAGAGCACCTAATTAAAACAAGGAAGTGACTGAAATAGATAAAACATGATGATGTGGGTGGGTGGGGGGAGCAGAAATATTTTGGGAGTAGGTGAACGATCGACTGAATAAGAGAATGAATCGGGTGAACGTGTGAGTGAGTAAGTAAATATGTATGAGAGAGTGGAAGAAAGAAAGCGAGAGAGAGATATTGTGTTAGTTGAATGAGTCTAACTGAATGAGTGAATAGCTGCGAAGGAGTAAAGAGGTGATGGAGTAGTCAATGTTTGAAAATGAGTGAGGACTGATTAAGCGAATAAAGACGGATGAAGGAGCAGTGAGTGAAAGAAACGATGAATTCTCTTCCTCTTTTCTTCTCCTTCCCCCTTCTTCTTCTTCTTGCCCCTCTTCATCTATTATAATTCCATTCATACCTGAGATTATATTAGAGGAATATATATCTTTTCTACTCTAGGCACAGTGGAGGCGCAAATGGCCCAGTGGTTTGGGCAGCGGACACGCGGTCATAGGATCGCGGTTTCGATTCCCAGACCGGGCGTAGTGAGTGTTTATTGAGCGAAAACACCTAAAAAGCTCCATGTGGCTCCGGCAGGGGATGGTGGTGAACCCTGCTGTACTCTTTCACCACAACTTTCTCTCACTCTTTCTTCCTGTTTCTGTTGTACCTGTATTTCAAAGGGTCAGCCTTGTCACACTATGTCACGCTGAATATCCCCGAGAACTACGTTAAGGGTACACGTGTCTGTGGATTGCTCAGTCACTTGCACGTTAATTTCACGAGCAGGTTGTTCCGTTCATCGGATCAACTGGAACCCTCGACGTCGTAAGCAACGGAGTGCCAACAACAACAACTCTAGGCACAAGGCCCGAAATTTTTGGTGAGTGGGTGCAGTCGATTAGATCTCCCCCAATACGCAACTGGTACTTAATTTATCGACCCCGAAGGGATAAAAGGAATTTGAACTCTGAACGCATTAGAGGAATATATAGCTTGATCCAAGTAGCTGACGGATACTTTATTCTATCGACCCTGTAAGAATGAAAGTTGACGCCAGCGGGATTTAAGAGAGATAGTGAGTGAATAGGCGCAGGAGTGGCTGTGTGGTAAGTAGCTTGCTTACCAACCACATGGTTCCGGCTTCAGTCCCACTGCATGGCACCTTGGGCAAGTGTCTTCTGCTTTAGCTTCGGGCCGACCAAAGCCTTGTGAGTGGATTTGGTAGACGGAAACTAAAAGAAGCCGGTCGTATATATGTATATATATGTGTGTGTGTGTGTGTGTGTGTGTGCGTGTTTGTGTGTCTGTGTTTGTCCCCCCAATATCGCTTGACAACCGATGGTGGTGTGTTTACATCCCCGTAACTTAGCGGTTCGGCAAAAGAGACCGATAGAATAAGTACTAGGCTTACAAAGAATAAGTCTTGAGGTTGATTTGCTCGACTAAATGTGGTGCTCCAGCATGGCCGCAGTCAAATGACTGAAACAAGTAAAAGAGTAAAAGAGAATGCTTAGGGTTTCAATGAGTGAATTTAGTGGTATATGAAATAAATGAATGAATGTGAGAGTGAGTGAGTGAGTGAGTAAGTGAGGGTATCAAAGTGAATTAGGGAAATAGCATTGGTCATTCAGTTATTTCAGTCATTTACTTGTTTCAGTCATTCGACTGCGGCCATGCTGGAGCACCGCCTTTAATCGAACAAATCGACCGCAGGACTTAGTCTTTGTAAGCCTAGTACTTATTCTATCGTTGTCTTTTGTCGAACCGCTTTTGTTACAGAGACATAAACACACCAGCATTGGTTGTCAAACGATGAATGAGGAGGGGTGCAAACGCAGACACACGCACACAAATATAAATAGATATACAACGGGATTCTTTCAGTTTCCGTTTACCAAATCCACTCACAAGGCTTTGGTCGGCACGAGGCTATAGTAGAAGACACTTGCCCATGGTTGGGAAGCAAGCTTCTTAGCACACAGCCACATTTTTAATATGAATATGGAATATTTTGAGTGAGTAAATGAACAAGTGAAGTTTGAGTATTAGCACGAGTGAGTGGGTGTGTGTGTGATTCTTTGAGCGATTGCATGAGTGAAAGGTGGGTGAATGAATGGATATAATAAAAATAAATGCTTGTAGAGAAAAAATTCGCCGACTTAAAACAGCATAAACACAAAGCAACTATAGAAACAAAGAAAATTTATCGTGGTGTGTGTTAACAAGAGCCCTATACAAAAGTTCTTGAGTTTTGATAAGTTTATATGCTGGGAAGATTGGAAAAGCCTGCCGTTTTGGAAGTGACACCTCGTCTGGGATAAAAAAAAGAAATTGTTATGGCTGTATTTTATAAATAATTTCAATTGCGTGGCCTATATAGTACTAAACCACTTAACTGAAAAATTTATTTTCTCCCAGACAAGAGTTAGTCAAGAAACGTCAAATTCTTCTTTTCTCCACGGCATACAAAGTTGTCCAAACTTATGAATGTCACAATATAACAGTATTATATGTTCGTTTTAAATGGCTGTCATAACTCTACTACGATAACGAATAAATGAAACATGGCGAAATAGCGAGTGAGGTGTCTAGACCATGAATGATTGACTCACTGCGAATAAAGATGTTTTTGTTTAGTTCCCAGTACAGCTCTGATCGAGCAAACCTATGATCGATGCCTTTCCTACAATGATCATCCAGTTTTTGCTCTTTTTTTTTTAAACAGTATGTCTAGGACTACATTATCCAATATAACCTGGTCTTTTTTCTTCTAAGATTGTAGAATATTTAAGGAATATTTGGTGATATTTCTATCGACCAAATACACGGCCCTTCACTGGTTTCATTGATAAGCTGAAAGGAATGAAGGATAGACGTACAGATGCTAAGAAAGAGAGAGAAGGAGAGAGAAAGAGGTGAAAGAAAAGAGAGTAATAGTGAGAGAAAGAAGGCAAGAGAGAAACAGACAAAGAGAGAGAGAGAGAGGGGGGAGAGAGAAAAGAGAGTGTGCGTTAAAAAATAGACCTGAAAGCTGCCATTGAAAATGTCGTTCTTTAGAGTGAGCAACGTAATGGCGGCAACTCGCTAGCAATGCTAATGGCGACGACGACCAGTTGTTGTATTCAGACTGTTCTATGTACTATTGGCTGTCAACCAATATTGAGTGAAACATTTGCTTTCTGTCCTCTCTTTTTCTCTATTTTTTCTCTTTTTTTTTTTTTTGTGCGTGTGTTCTGTGTTTTGTTGTTTTGTTTCGTTTTGCTTCTCCCGTGTATTCCGTCCAGCGAGTTGCCGCTGCTTTGGCTATATTTCAGCAACTTGACACACCCTACTACCCAGACACCGCTCATCACATATACAGTGGTCACTAGAAATGGACACTTCTGGCATGGTGACAACGACCCTCTAGTTAGGGGAGTTTACTTCGTTTATATTTTGCTTTCGCTCTTTCTTTTATTTTTCTTCTTCTATTATTATTATTATTATTATTATTATTATTATTATTATTATTATTATTATTATTATTATTATTATTATTATCGTCATCATCTTCATCATATTTTTTATGAAGAACATTATATAGATTCCCCGCTTATCCTCTTTCTCTCAGTCACCCTCTTTGCTTCAGTCTTCTAATTCTCCTCCTCCACCTCCTCCTCCCTTCCCCCACTCTTTCTGCGACGCAAATTAAAACTGTAATCACATTTTCATGTTATTCATTCCTGTGACATGGCTCGCATACGGTGTTCATATGATTAAGGTGAGATGTATACAGATGGATGGGAGAAAATGAATTGTTCGTGTGAGTTCGTGTATAAGGGTGTGCTTATTTACACACACACACACACGTACACACACACACACACTCATACACACATAAACATACACAAACATTCACGCACATATACATATATATATATATATATATATATATATATATATATATATATATATATATATATATATATATATTAATTAACTGATAGTTGGACACTTTCCTTCAATTTATACTAGTACTAATAATTTCTCTAAAAGATTCTAAATTTGGCTTTAGGCCCACTTAGTAATATGCTGTTCAAAACGTTCAAGAGAAACATTTTAAAACTGGCGAGAAATATTAAGTAAAAACTAAGTATGTGAGTATATATCTCTTTACTCTTTTACTCTTTTACTTGTTTCAGTCATTTGACTGCGGCCATGCTGGAGCACCGCCTTTAGTCGAGCAAATCTACCCCAGGACTTATTCTTTGTAAACCTAGTACTTATTCTATCGGTCTCTTTTGCCGAACCGCTAAGTTACGGAGACGTAAACACACCAGAATCGGTTGTCAAGTGATGTTGGGGGGGGGGACAAACACACACACAAACACACACACACACACACACATATATACATATACATATATATACGACGGGCTACTTTCAGTTTCCGTCTACCAAATCCACTCACAAGGCTTTGGTCGGCCCGAGGTTATAGTAGAAGACACTTGCCCAAGGTGCTACGCAGTAGCATCGAACCCAGAACCATGTGGTTGGTAAGCAAGCTACATACCACACAGCCATTCATGCGCCTATGTATATATATATATATATATATATATATATATATATATATATGTATGTATATATATATATATATATATATATATATATCACTCTCATATTTACTTATAAATAATTTCACGTATTTCGTTTGTTTAAGTCGAGTTTGACCACTTCAAACGAATTTGCAAGCATGGTAGGAGCAAATTTTAGTAGTTGTTGGCTGGCTGGATCAGCTGACAAGAATCAGTCACCATTTGGCGCTAAATTCTAAATCATGATACGAAAATAACCAGCATTACTTATGCTGACCTAACAGCGGTAAGGCAATTTTATTGTTCACTGGAATTTTTTTCTATCACGCTTGTAATTTTGTGACTATTCCGTGGCACAGAAGTGATTTTGACTTCTATTTTTAGCGATGCAGGTGCTCACATAGTACCCTTGTGTGTGTGTGTGTGTGTGTATGTGTGTATATATATAATTTAGAGAAAAGAACCAAAGTTCATGAACTCATCCATGAAAATCCACAGTCACGTATAGAAAAAATTAATAAGTAAATACAAGATTAATAAGTATAATAAAATACAAAGTAAAAATTATAAAATAATAATAATAATAATAATAATAATAATAATAATAATAATAATAATAATAATAATAATAATAAAAATAATAATAATAATCATATTATATATACATATATATATATATACATATATATATATATATATATATATATATATATATATATATATATATATATATATATATATATATATATATATATATATATATATTCAGTTTTGCCCGTGCGACTGGTATTCGTTGCCACTAGTGATGGTATTCTGATATCACTCTCATATATATATATATATATATATATATATACAATTAAACCTTGGGAGAGGCATTATGCCGGTAATAAACACACGCACTGGTTCAGTCCTTTATTAATTTATATAGTTTTTTGTTAAATTATTTCATTGCACTCTTGCAATCTCTTCAGTAACTTGTCTCTCCACTTCCATTTATTTTGAACATATGATCTGGCGTTGTTTTGGCGTTGTTTCGAAACTGTTCGGTATGAGCATGTGAGGGTGTGCAAGCTCGTATATGTGCACGCTCATATGTGTGCACGCACTTATGTGTTCGTGCTTATATGTAAGTATGTGCGTCCATATGTGTGTTTGTAACAATTTCGTTTATATCAGATCAGATAGAGACTTTTTAATTAATTTATTTACGTTCATATTCCGCATCATATGTGTGAACAACACATGCAACCATGGGCAATTGTAAGGCCCTCATCTACGTGTATTTGGTGTTCAAAATTGGTTGCGTTTCAGTTATGAGGACCGACTCCTGTATTTGTCGCAACGATGCGTCACCGGGGTGTCTAGACAGGATTTCTATGCTAATTCTGTCCAGTACACCACCATGTTGTTCTTTGACATGCTGGTAGAGCACCGAGGTTTGTTTTTGATTATTATAGTCCCTCCAATGTTCGTTTACACGCTCAGCCAAACTTCTTGCCGTTTCACCTATGTATGTCGTGTTTCTGTTTTTACACTCACCATCCATACAGCTTATTTTGTAGACTACATTTCTGGCTTTGCAGTTGGCACCAGGACTATTTTTGCACACAATGCAACTCTCCTCAACACACCTTGTTCTTCTGAAGGGATATGTTTTACATATTATTGATCTAATGGATCTCCCTGGTTTTTCTATAACATTTATCCTCAACTTGGTACTTTTGAGGATTTTTCGAAATCTGCGGGCCAGTTCTCCGTGTGACGTGGCGTCCACAAACATTACTCCCTGGAACTTGTCGGTACTGTACCACGTGGTCTTTTTGTTTGTTTTGTCACTAATCCTTTGTAGTCTATTCCACTGTTTGTTACGGTATCTAGGTTGTGTTCCATTTGTATCTTTGCCAACAATCTCCTCAAATTTCTTGTTAGCTCCTCTGTTTATTACCGGCATAATGCCTCTCCCAAGGTTTAATTGTATTTCTTTCAACACACGTATCCACATCAAGAATCTTGCACACGAAATACACATACGAAATATATATATATATATATATATATATATATATATATATATATATATATATATATATATATATGAGGGAGAGTAAAAAATTATACGCACTCTTGTTTTTTCAATATATTTACACAAGGCTCTTGATTCCGTAAAGTTTTACACTATCATCACTGATAGAGATGTACATACAATAATTCATGCTTGAGAATCTATCGTATATCCTGAAGGCAACATATCAATGAATGAATTTATAATCAGATCTTTGGTAGGAAGCATGAGAACCAGTGATTCAGTGGAAATTTTCAACCTGATTGGAAATATATATTTTACACTTAATTCACAGTTCATCATCATAACTTGGAGAGGATGATCTATTGATCTCCATGAATATAAACAAACAGCAGATATGTTTGGAATGGCCTAATAAAGTTATTCAGTGTCTTGAAAGTGAAAGTAAAAGTTACTGTAAGTAATAACCTTAAAATAGTTACTTATTATATGTAAAATTCAAAATTAATAATGCAAAATTTCAACGGCTCATTAAATCTAATGAGTCAGTAATATAAATAGCCAGCAATTGAAGCTTCTCTTCGAATATCTTAAGAATTTTGACCATCTATAATGGTCAATTTCGACCATCTATAATGGTCAATAGAGTTGCGAACAAATACAATAGGCCACTGGCATCAAGTGGTTTCAAAGAAGCTATTAAACATAATTGACTAACACAACCAAATAGGAAGATGAACAGAAAGATAATATGCAAGAATCCCCTGTTTTCCATAAATGCAATCACACCAATAGGAAAAAGATTTCTCGATTAGACATAAGAACAGGAATATCTTAAAATAAACTACTCTGTTTACCACGTTTGCTAAGACTGTAAACTTCTTGAATGATAGTAATAGTAACACGTGAAGGAATGGCTGTGTAGTTAAAGAGCCTACTTTGCAACCATTTGGTTTTCGAGTTCAGTTTCATGCGCGGCACATCAGGGGAAGCGTTTTGTACTATATCCTGATGTCAACCAATACCGTTTGAACAAATTGAATAGACAGAAACCTTGACGTGGATATACTCCAGGACTCATTTCTTGCAAGCCTAGTACTTAATCTATCGGTCTCTTTTGCCGAACCACTAGGTTACGGAGACGTGAACACACCAACATCGGTTGTTAAGCGATGGTGGGGGGGACAAACACAGACACAGACAAACACACACACACACACACACACACACATACATATATATATAATATATATATTTATATATATATATATATATGACGGGCTTCTTTCAGTTTCCGTCTACCAAATCCATTCACGAGGCTTTGGTCGGTCCAAGGCTATAGTAGTAGACACTTGCCCAAGGTACCAAGCAGTGAGACTGAACCCAGAAGCATGTGGTTCGTAAACAAGCTACTTACCAAATAGCCACTCCTGCACCATGTATGTATGCATGCATTTTGGTGTTTGTGTTTGTGCAACTCTACCATCACTTAATAACCGGTGTTAATTTGTTTAGGTTTCTGTAACTTATCGGTCCGGAAAAAGAGATAAATTATAATAATTACCATTGGTAAACCCCTCAAGGTGGTGCCCCAGCATGGCTACAGTCCAATGACTGAAACAAAATAAAAGATAAAAGATAAAAAGATTATAAAAATTTCAATCATCAGAACACAATAAACAGAGTACAGGAACGCAATGTAACTCGCCATGTGTATTTCCAGTTAAACCAACAGGAGAAATGTGTTATTATGCAGCCTATATCACAAGAAACACTAGACGAAATAGTATACATTATATAGTTATGTCAGTAAACCAATTTAAATACCAACTTCATTAATTTAACTATACTTGGATACGAAGCAGATATTTTGCTTTTGAAAATAATAATATACTCTCGGTAATTATATGCAGAATGTTAGATAAAGCACATAAAAACATGCAATCAAATGCTCTTTGC
>NC_142933.1:78961137-78963637 GCF_046866305.1 Octopus bimaculoides
TAAAATTCTTAATCTGAAATTCAAATCATATATATTCCAGTTCATTAGAGAAAATATAAAAGAAAAGTCTAATTCTTCAGTTCCATGTCACACGGGAAAAGCCGGGTATCTCTGCTCGTATATAGTTTATATATATATATATATATATACAGAAAGAGAGAGAGAGAGAGAGAGAGAGAGAGTGAGTGAGAGAGAGAGAGAGAGAAAGAGAGAGAATGAGAGGGAGAGTTTGCTTCCCAACAAGATGGTTCCTTGTTCAGTCCCACCGCGTAGCACAAGTCTTTTACTATATCCTCGGGCCGACCAAAGCCTTCTGAGTGGATTTGATAGACGGTAACTGAAAGACTGTCGTACACACACACACACACACACACACACACACACACACACACACACACACACACACACACACATACACAGTAAGGTTTGTTGTGTGTGTGTGTTTGTTTGCTTGTCTCCCATCACTGCTGGATAAATGAACTTAGCGGTTCGGCAAAAGAGACCGATAGAATAAGTATTAGAATTACAAAGAATAAGTGTTGGGATCGATTTCCTCGACTAAAAAGCCCTTTAAAACGGTGCTCCAGCATGGCATCTGTCAAATGACTGAAACAAGAGAATAAAAAAAAAGAATCAGAATTTTTGCACACATATATGTATGCATTTATGTGTGTGTGCGCGTGCGTGTGTGTGTGTCTGTGTCTGTGTGCGCGTGCAGGTACGTGTTATCTGGTACAAAAGGATAAAAGCGCTCAATTCAGCCTTCTTTTAGAAGTGAATAGAATCTTCGACATATTTGTCATGTTCATACTACAAACCTGTGTAAAGTTTCGTTCGCTCATCCATTTAGATTGACAGTACACTTCAGAAAATTTAAGAGTTATGAATAATTGTGGTTTTAATTACATATAGAGTTTGGGGTCATTGACGTCAATTGCTATTCATTATGCAACTGGAAGTTCGGTTTCGAATTTCATATTTATAGAAATTTGACATTTAGTCATTCTTTTATTTTTTTATATTCTTTTATTTGTTTTACTCATTTGACTGCGGCCATGCTGGAGCACCGCCTTTAGTCGAACAAATCCATCCCAGGATTTATTCTTTGTAAGCCTGGTACTTATTTTATCAGTCTGTTTTGTCGATCCGCAAAGTTACGTGGACGTAAAAACACCAACATTGGTTGTCAAGCGATGATGGAGGGAGAAACACAGACACACACACAAACATATATACACAACGGGCTTCTTTCAGTTTCCGTCTACCAAATCCACTCACAAGACTTTGGGCAGCCCAAGGGTATATTAGAAGACACTTGCCCAAGGTTAGGTTGAAATATTTCTCATATTTAACCATAGGAAGCGAATAGTATGGCATTTCTGCGTAATACAGAAGTTACAATATTTCGACCCATTTCTAAATGCAGGTACTTTATGTGGTATTGCTCAAGTAATACTGGTTGTTTCTCCTTCATATTATTATCTCCATTATAAGGCGGCGAACTAGCAGAATCGTTAGCATGCTGGATGAAATGCTTAGCAGCATTTCGCCCGTCGCTACGTTCTGTGTTCAAATTCCGCTGAGTTCGACTTTGTCTTTCATCCTTTCGGGGTCGATAAATCAAGTACCAGTTGATTCCTGGGGGTCGATATAATTGACTATCCCCTCCCCCAAATTTCAGGCCTTGCGCGTATAGTAGAAAGGATTATTGTTTCCAATATATTTCGAAAGTGCCCTTGTGTTCTTTAGATTTCGAAGGCGCTACATTAGGGAATCGGTGAGTGCAGTAGAAGTTTCCAACCGAGATCTTGAGTGGAATTTATCGTCAAAATCGTGACGTAGAGGTGAGCGTCGTCGTGTTACAGAAACATGCTACTATGTTGACGATCAGAGCGTTTCAGTTAGATTGTCTCGTTGAGCTGGTGCATCTGCTGAATATAAAGCTCTGCCGTGACCGTGTGGTTGTTTTTCAGGCATTTTGTTGTGGATTAGCCCTTTCCAACCCCACCAAACGCATATTGTCCTGTGTGGATGCAGCGCTGATTTAGCTTGGGATTCAGCCATTCTTAAATATACTTCATATTGACGCAAAGACATCGGTGACGATGCGGCACAGAAATTTGTGTTGAGTCCCCGTGTAGCCTGGTGTCGAGCGAACAAACTGGCGATTATAGAGGAGCACTGGAGTGTTTCTCTTTCGTTCATAGAGGGTGGCACCTAGTTACAGAATTTTGGTACCTTAGCCATCGAGTGAAGATGACGGGCAACGATATCACAAGTGCATTCCAACGACTGAGTCAATTCTCTTGTGGATTGGCACGGATTCTCGTGGATAATTTTGTTCAATAGATTTACTTGAACTAATCAGGGCGGCCGGAACGTAGAGAATCTGTGAGGCCGAATTTATCCTCCTTGTAGTGTGAAAACCATTTCTGAGCAGTTCTTTCAGCAATGGCGTCTTCTCCATGCAGCATAAATGGCAGCTTTGTAACTATGATTG
>NC_142933.1:78966137-78973637 GCF_046866305.1 Octopus bimaculoides
TTGACATACAGGTACTATTCATTTTGCCAGCTGAATGGACTAGAGCAACGTGAAATAAGGTGTCTTGATCAAGGGCACAACGCGTCGCGGGGAATTGAACTCACAACCTGGCGATCGTGAGCCGAATATCCTAACCACTAAGCCACGTGCCTTCACTCTCAACCATTATATAGTTTCAAACTACACAAGTGAATGAGTGAAAAAAAATACAAAATAAGAACTTTGAAAGAAGTATCTATAAAACTGGTTTTTAACCATCGAATGGCTATGGGGTTTCACCTGAGTAAAATAATAATCAAAGGGTTCCACAGGTAAAAAAAATGGTTGAGAACCATTGAAGAATAAGAATTTGATCGCAACCTCGACTCTAAATAAACTTACAACATATACAACGTAGCCAAACTTTGCCACTATTTTGGAGTCAGTCGAATGATAAGAATGGTTTCGTGACAGACTTCATATTTTGTAAAATTTAATGCTGTCGTTTTGCGGAACTCATGACTAAATTCTTAGCTTCCATCTGAGAATCTTTTTTCGCCCGGTTTGTTAAAAAACGATTAAAAATCATTTAATCAATTATTGTCTTCTCGTCGAAGCTGATAGAGTAAATTCAAATTTTTTAACAAGTATTTAATCCTTTCCACTATAAGTACAAGGCCTGGCATTTGGGGGGAGAACTCAGAATGTAATGACGGAGGAAATGTCACTAAGCATTTTGTCCGGCGTGCTAACGATTCTGCTAGCTAACCACCTTAGACGGTATTTAATCAAGCTTAGTCTTCTAATGGTTTGATAAAGTAAATACAAAGTATTTGCTGTTGTTGAGAAGGCGTGTGGCTTAGTGGTTAGGTGTTACACTCGTGAGCGTTAGATCGTGGTTTCTATCTCTGGGTCAGGTGGTGCATTATATCCTTGAGCAAAACACTTCATTTCGCACTGCTCCAGTTCACTCAGCTGTAAATTAATTCCTGCAATTGTTGGGAAATTAAACTTCCAAACGACCGGCGGCCAGTTCAGTGGTGGGTGATGAGTGCAATCTTAATCATTTATACGTCATGGAAACCGGATCATCCTCCAGCCTTATGTTCATGTAAGAGAGAGAGAGAGAGAGAGACTCTCTGCTGCTGTCGATTGCTAGCGATCACGGCTACTTTCATATGTGCATGACATGAAGGTTATATATTGCTTTTATTTATTTATTTATTTTTAATCATTTCTCTCAATTGCTGTGTGTCATGTTTTCTTCGCCCTTCAGATAGCTACAAGTGCATGTTTTGCTCAGGTAGTCTTTCAGTTTACTTTCATATAGTATATTACGTCATCGGATTTTTTCCCAAAGAAGAAGTCTTCCTTACCTGCTGATGCTACTTGTCTTGTATTTCAATGTTGGGTATCGTGTCTCTACAGAGGATTTTCATGGTTGAACGCAGGCGACTTATTATGAAGGCATGACAAGGGAGTGAACTGACAAAGTCAGTAGTACACCGAACAAAATGCTTAGCAGCATTTCTTCTGTCCTTACGTTCTAAGTTCAAATTCCGCCGAGGTTGACTTTACTTTTTATTCTCACGGGGTTGATAAAACAAATACCAGTGGGGAACTGGGGTCGATGTATATAAGGGCGTTACTATACAATAATGCCTCACGCCAAGAGGGACTCCAAAAGTCAAAACTACCATAAGCACATTTGTACCGATCGCGAGTCCCTCTTGGCGTGAGGCATTATTGTATAGTAATGTCCTTATATAAATTATTTATATATATATATATATAAATAATTTAATAAGGGCATTACTATACAATAATGCCTCACGCCAAGAGGGACTCGCGATCGGTACAAATGTGCTTATGGTAGTTTTGACTTTTGGAGTCCCTCTTGGCGTGAGGCATTATTGTATAGTAACGCCCTTATATACATCGACCCCAGTTCCCCACTGGTATTTGTTTTATCAACCCCGTGAGAATAAAAGGCAAAGTCAACCTCGGCGGAATTTGAACTTAGAACTTAGAACATGCGTTTTCTCCATTCCTTAAATTTTTAAATATACTCAAATACCCAAAATTTCAAGGAGTTCCTGCCTTAAAAACAGGAACTACACCACAGTTATTTGGTGTTCTTTGCTACATTGGTTTCTATTAACCCATTTATTCTGTCTGAAGAATTTTTATTCATTAAGATAGAAGAAATACATATAATTATATATATATATATATATATATATATATATATAATTATATAATTATATGAATATAGAGAGAAGGCTGGAAAATAGAATGACAAAGACTAACATTCAAATCAATGATGGTGCTCCAACATGGACACGACCTCTGAATGAAATAAGTAAAAGAGTAAATGATAGTATATGTGTGATGTATGTATGTACATGTGAGTGTGTAGATGCGCCTGTACGCTTATATGTATATGTTAACTCAATGATGATGATGATGATGATGATGATGATGATGGTGATGATGATGATGGTGATGATAAATAAGTAAATAAATAAATATATATAAAATCTCAGTAGAATGTGTCGTTTCTAAGAATCTCCACGAAGGTCTACTCAATTGCACAGTTGGTAGTGGAATGACTACTGCTGCTGCTGCTACTACTACTACTACTACTACTACTACTACTACTACTACTACTACTAGTAGTAGTAGTAGTAGTAGTACTGATGACATGTTGCTGTTAAAGACCCCTGAGACAAAAAATACATCACCAGCTATGTTTTCCACGCCCGTCTAAATTCTGAAATCGTTATGCTAAATTGACAGAATGCACAGTTGTACAATGAACAGTTTCTGAAAGTCAATGGTTTTTATTTCCGGTGAGATTTCTTGTATTTTTGGACTCATCCGTTGGCTGATATCTCTAGAAGTTTCACATTTGTGCGCGCACACATATTCATATACATACGCAAGCATACATTCATACGTGTATGTATGTATGTATGTATGTATTTATGCATGTATGTATATATGTATGTATCTACACACACACACACACACACACACACACACACACACACACACACACACACACACACACACACACACGCACGCACGCACGCACACACACACACACACACACACACACACACATATATATATATCCTCTTTCTTTTCTTGCTAGAAATAACAGTCAAAACGACTCATTAACCACAAAAGCACTATCTTAGTAAGCTAACAAGGGAGACAAAACTCCATAGGGCTATATCTCCGACTCTAGGGAGCTTTGTCTCCCTTGTCAGCTTCCTAGTCTTTTGTGGCTAATGAGACGTTTTGACTCTTATTTCTAGCAATGTTGGTATCATTTTGTACCCTCTGTCACTTTAATGACGTGGATAAATTTGCCTTACATATATATATATATATATATATATATATATATATATATATATATATATATATATATATATATATAAATAGATAGATAGATGTGTTGTGCGTGTGTGTGCGTATTATATATATATATATATATATATAGTTATGCTTACATACATACACACGCTCACACATACACACACACACATACATACTTACACATACACAAATAAAAATTCGCCTAAAACACTCAATGAATGCATAATGGACGAATAATAAATTTACTCTAAAACACATTAGAAAAATAAAAAAATATCAAATGAAATATTCGTCGAAATTTTAATATATTTCAAATAAATAGGTAAAAGTTATTTTTAAAATAACGCAGTGATTTAATGATATTTGAGTCAATCGTCGTAATGTTTTGAAGTGCTAAAATTTAGAAATTGTGAACGTGTGTGCGTAGGCACAGTTGTGTGGTTAAGATGTTCGCTTTGTAACCACCTGCTTTTGAGTTCCGTGCCATTGCGTGGCAATTAGGGAGAGTATTTTCTACTACAGCCCCAGAGCGACAAATACCTAATGATTGAATTTCGTAGGCGGAAACTATGTAGAAGCCCGACGTATATGTATGTGCGTGTGTGTTTGTGTGTGTTGTATACGTATGTGTAAGTGTGTGTATGCGTGTTTTTGGTGTTTGTCCCCTTCCCCCACCGCTTGAAAGTCGGTGTTAGTTTGGTTACATCCGTGCAACATTAGCTTTCGGAAAAAGAGACCGATAGAATTTTAACCAGACTTTTTAACGAAATTAAGTACCTAGGTTTATTTGATAGAATAAAACCTTCGAAGCGGTGCCCCAACATAGCCACAGTCCAACAATATAAATCAGAATTAATGTATTTATATATAGTGTAACATTTTCTTATCGGGTTGTGAAAGTTATTTGTGATAATCATAAAATATAATTTCATATCACTCGTGTTCTTGAGAAAGATATGCTCAACTCATAATAATTAACAATAATACTGATGACTGATCACGTATCAGATAATTTAGTAGTTAGTGTTCATCGAATTGTTCTGATCGTAAAAGCGGGTATCAGTGGGCTTCACATCTCTGCGAACATTTTTCTTCTAATACTTACATTTATTTTCTTATAAAAAATTTTTTTTTAAAATTGTTGTCTGAAAATTCGGAGACCTCCTTCGGCCATAAATGTCCATAGGATTGCACCTATAAAGTTATCCTCCGAGGCACAAGTCCGAGCAAGGTTGTTTATGGAAGACCAGCAGTCGCCCATGCATACCAGCCTCCCCTCTCTACGCCACCAGTGTTATCCAAGGGAAAGGCAAAGGCCGGTACAGCTTGGCACCAGTGACGTCGCAACTCATTTCTACAGCTGACTGAACTAAAGCAACGTGAAATAAAGTGTCTTGCTCAAGAACACAATACGCAGCCCGGTCCGGGAATTGAACTCACAACCTCACGATCGTAAGCTCGACGCTCTAACCACTGAGTCATGCGCCTTCACTGTCTGAAAATATATACTGAAAATATAATTTTAAATGATAAAATTTAATAGTAATTTGCTCTAACTTTAAAATTACAATAAGTTGTTTTAACCATATATA
The DNA here is from genome assembly GCF_046866305.1 of Octopus bimaculoides. Taxonomy (NCBI): domain Eukaryota; kingdom Metazoa; phylum Mollusca; class Cephalopoda; order Octopoda; family Octopodidae; genus Octopus; species Octopus bimaculoides. The sequence goes on from NC_142933.1 coordinate 78,971,096, forward strand.
TATTATCTTCTACCTTTTACTGGTTTCAGCCCAGGGATGAGTAACCTGTAGTTACTTGGTGTTGTTTCCGGTATTGTTTTTGGTGAAGTAGCGATTTGGACGGAGCTGTTCTTCTTTACGTCTCCTGCCGCGATGTGGGTTCGTCTGGTATATCAGATAGAAACCTGTCCAGGCGTTCCTTGAAAACTTCCACATCAACACCATATAGATCTCTAAGGTTGTCTGGAAGGATGTTGAACAATTGCGGATCCTTGAAACTCAACTATTTCAATACTGTGTCCTTATTTTAGATAAGGAAGACGGGATCTTTGGTATGATGCAGTGCCGTTCAGTTCGAGGATCGGTATAGCTGTCAATTCCAAAATCGGGAGCTAAACCTTCCATGATCTTCCAAATATATATCACCGCATATTTCTCCCGTCTTCTCTCCAGGGAATAGAGACTCAGCTCCTTTAGCCTCTCCCAGTAGCCTATCTTTTGCATCAAGTCAATCTTCCTTGTGTATTGGCGCTGGATTGCTTCAAGTTCCACAGTTTGGTTCACACTCTCTGGGGATCATAGTTGGGAGCAGTAGTCCAAGCGATTGAGAACGAAAGTCTTCCATAGGAGTAAAAAAGGCTTCCCTTTTCCTGGTTCTGAATGTCCTCAGAATCCATCCAGCCACTCGCCTGCACAGTCTTGGTAATATGCACATGGAATGTTGCATCATTGCTCATGTGAAACCCCAGGTCATGCACCGACTCTGACTCTGGGATCATATTACATTCTGGTCCAATGTATTCCGATTTTAGCCTGGTGTTGGACCGATAGTGGAGTGCCTGAAATTTCATAGCATTGAACTGCATGTTATTTTTGTTAGCCCATTTGTAGATTTCATTCAGGTCTTTCTGCAGTTTTATGATGTCCTCTGGGTTCCTAACTGCTTGCGATACTTCTGTGTCGTCAGCATAACTGGTCAGATTGGCTGACTGTACCGCGGAGGGTATGTCTGAGAGGGCCACCAGAAATAGTAGTGGCCCCAGTACAGTTCCCTGTTAGACTCCGCTGAGAATTGGTGTCTCTTCAGAGTGAGCTCCATTGGCAACAACTGTCTGACTCCTGCCCTTCAGAAAATCATGCAGCCACTCTCCCAGTTTCCCGATATTACCAAAGTTTCGCAGCTTGCGACTTATCATGCCATGATCAACTTTGTCGAAGGCCTTGGCAAAGTCGGGGTATATCACGTCTACAGCTGACTGTTTAACTGTTGCTTCAGTACCCAGTCAAAGTGTTGCAGCAACTGTGTGAGGCAGCTCCTCCCTAGACGGAAGCTATGTTGCATATTTGCGAGAAGGTTATTTTCTTCTAGGAACGTGATCAGCCTTTTTACTGACAATGCATTCCATTGTCTTGCTAATATGTGAGGTTAGAGAGATGGGCATGTAGTTTTTAGCATCTGCTCTGCTCCCACCTTTATGGACAGAGCATATTATACCCTCTTTTAGCATGTTGGGAAGTTTACCACATGCAAGGAAACTCTGAAAGAGTATCTGCAGTGGCTTTGCAAGAGCCTTTTTACATGTCTTTAAGAGAACAGCCGGGAGTCCATCTGGGCCTGTTGCTAAGTTTGATTTCATTTCGTCAATGGACGATATTACATCCTCTTCTGTTATGTTAGAATTGTTTATTTAGTGCTTCACTTATCTTACCCGAGTCTGCAGTTAGTGAGCCGTTTTTAACAAATAGTGCCCCTATCTTATAGCGCACTGAGGCAGATTCCTTTGCCAACATGTAGAAAGCTTTAGGATTTCTTTTTATATTTTAGACCACCCAGGTTTCTCATTTTTTCTTTTTCTTTTTCATTGGGAGATTTTGAGTTTATCTTCTATCTTGAAGAGTTACTGTCAGGTGGGATTTCACACTGTCATTAAGGTGTTTGTTTAAAAGATTTGAGATCTTTATTCTCCGCCGCATGAGTATTCTCTTGTCTAGGTGAATGATGGTTTCGGTGCATTGGCTTTCTTCTATGGGACATATTTAATGCATATGTCTCGCATTATTGACATGAGCAATTATAAATATGCGAAAATATAACATATATAAACATATATATACATATTATAGCGTAATTCCGTGCCCAAATCAAAGTCGGATGAAGAATTGCATAAATACATACAGACAAATCAAAAAGTCTCAAGCTGATGAGATGACAGTTCACAATAATCCAAAACGGAAGTCCTCAAACGAATCCAATAAATATGAATGAATTTTGTGGCTGTTTCCGGGAATGTGCGAACAAGTATGTAGGTAAATACTTTTCAACTTCAGTAATCTACATTTCCTGGTGTATTCTCTGATGAGTAATCTGTATTATCTGTGAAACACACAATTAGAGGGATTGTGTAGACATATGATATATAGTAACATCTGGAGCACCAACGCTAACAATTCGACAATTTTTTGACCTGGTTAATAAATGTAATATTGTCATCATTAATCCTTTGATTGTCTTATCCTATACTCTGCGTTAGTTGGATAATTCTTATAAACCGTACATTTCCTG
>NC_142933.1:78981137-78991137 GCF_046866305.1 Octopus bimaculoides
AGGGGGAAAGCAGGAGAGAAAGAGACACTGAATATTGATACTTTGTGTGTGTGTGTGTGTGTGTGTGTGTGTGTGTGTGTGTGTGTGTGTGTGTGTGTGTGTGTGTGTGTGTGTGGCGTTCCACAATTGCCATTGATTTCAATCACACTTGTAAATATATTCACGTAACTTTCACTCGTTTTTTTCATTTGATCCCCATTTTAATTTTCAAAAAAAATTTCCGAGAAAAATGTTCTCACTCTCTTCAAGAGGAGACGGGGTAGATGTAGATGTAGATGATCCGTATTCTACAGTGAAGCAAAGACGAGAGCAGGCAGTTACAGTAAGGTCTCTAGAGACCCCTGCACAACGACAGCAAAGACATGAAAACGACCGAAGGAGAGCTGCTGCACGCAGGGTCAATGAGTTACAAGAGACAAGTTACGTTAGAACAGTTACGTCAACAAAATGCAATCCGAAGGAGCCAAGAGTCAAAAAAAGAAAGAGAAAAATGTTTAAAGGATGCAAGACAACGACAAGCTGTCATAGTTGCCAATGAGACAAAAGTTCAGCGAGAGATAAGATAAAGAATAAAAACCAGGAGCAAACAGTTGCTGCAAGGCTTCGCCAATTCTCAGAAGAAAGACGTAAGCGTCATCATCAAGATAAGCTAAATATGTTTAACAAAAGAGTTGCACCTTTTAAGGGGACTTGGAAAAGATCAACTTTCAAATATGATCCAAAACATGATTGTTTGACAGAGAAATTGATTGATATTGGAGCAGTGTCAGAAGGGTGCAGTTTTTTTGTAAAGGAACGAAATGGGAAAGAGAAACCACCACTATTGTGTTGTGGTGGAGGACTGGTTGTTTTACCGATGTTTAGTACACCCCCAGATAATTTGAAGGCATTGCTTTTGAGAAACACAACAAGGAACATGCACTTCTTGAAAAACACTAGGAATTATAATTCTGCTTTCCAAATGACCTCCTTTGGCAGCAATATTATAAGAGGAGGTAACATGAAGCTGATTTTTAAAGATCCAAGATCAAATATACCATTGTATTAGATCTTTGTTGCCAACTGAAGGCAAAAATCCTCAGTTTTTACAGGTATATTTTGTGGAAAATTACAAGGAGCAGGTTTTGCAACGGTCATTTAATCTTCCAAATTTGAAAGAAGAGTTAATCTTTGATCTGCAAGCAATAGCTACATCAGAAGCTACAAGATAGTTATTGACGCAGACAAAAAGCCTGTTGTTGGCACTCCGTCGCTTACGACGTCGAGAGTTCCGGTTGATCCGATCAACGGAACAGCCTGCTCGTGAAATTAACGTGCAAGTGGCTGAGCACTCCACAGACACGTGTACCCTAAAAGTAGTTCTCGGGGATATTCAGCGTGACACAATACGACAAGGCTGACCCTTTGAAATACAGGCACAATACAAACAGGAAGTAAGAGTGAGAGAAAGTTGTGGTGAAAGAGAACAGCAGGGTTCGCCACCATCCCCTGCCGGAGCCTCGTGGAGCTTTAGGTGTTTTCGCTCAATAAACACTCACAACGCCCGGTCTGGGAATCGAAACCGCGATCCTATGACCGCGAGTCCGCTGCCCTAACCACTGGGCCATTGCGCCTCCACTCATTTAGCACCAGCACCACCACAACCATCACCTTACCTCAGCAACTGTTTGAAAATATATTTGTTTCTATCTGTTTTGTTTTGAAATTCGTGCTTGCACTTCAATCATCATAAAACAACAAACAAAGAAGAAATTGTAATAAAAACAACTATTTTTAGAGACTATTATTTTAAGTTCAAATAACAAAAACAATTACTCTGTTATGTCACATATTTATGAACTAACGATGAACGGATACCAGAATACTCAAGACTAGGCCTTTAGCAGCATTGTAATTAAGACGTATACAATCCAGATCGTGAATTCCAAAGTGAAAATAAATAAATAAATAAATAAAAAACAAAATTTGTTTCACAATTTTCTTCTGAACTTCAGACTCTTGAAAACTTATAATTGGAATATATATATATATATATATATATATATATATATATATATATATATATATATATATATATATATATATATATATATATATATATATATATAGTTCAAAAACACAATAACAAAAAAACAAAAAAACAACAAAGTGAGGACGTGATATGGATAGTATTATTGGACGCTCAGGAAAGGAAAGATATATATATATATATATATATATATATATATATATATATATATATATATTACATACAAAATTAAGAGGAATGACCACCAAAAGTGGACTCCTATATGCTAGAAATAGATGTAATATAATTTTAATCTTCGGATTTTTTTAAATATGCTATGCCACTGGTTTTAATTGATTAATATCAATTTCTACCCTCATTATTAAATTTATATCTATCTATCTATCTATCGTTATATATATATATATATATATATATATATATATATATACATATATATATATATATATATATATATATATATATATATATAGATAGATAGATAGATAGATAGATAGATAGATAGATAGATAGATAGATAGATAGATAGATAGATAGATAGGCTGGGCCAAAAGTCACGCACCAAAACATTTAGCGTTCTATTTATGTTATTAGTATGTTCAAGTATGTGTGCATCCATCATTATTTTATTTATTTTATTGAATTTTACAAAACCGGAAGCATGTCTTTGAACTTACTTTTTGCTTAACTTTTGGCCCTTCCTGTATACGTACATCTCTCTCTCTCTCTATATATATATATATATATATATATCTATCTATCTATCTATCTATCTATCTATCTATCTATCTATCTATATATATATATATATATATATATATATATATATATATACAAACCCAGAATAGAACATATTTACCACTGTGGTAGGTGAAATTTACCCTCTACGTGTAAATTTTTCCCCAGTCTGAGAATTCCTGGTTTAGTTGAACATAAACGGAAAATTCTGCTCCAACAGTGTACGGAACCTTTTTCGTAACAGCAGCGAATAGTTAGTGCATAAGAACTTGTGGAGGCGCATCTATGTAGAGAAAATAATAAATCTCAAATTTCATAAATTCAATGTAGGTGTAAGTGATCACACTAAACAACATTAATTAAAATGTTATTGATAATGCGTTAATTAATCAAATAGCTTTAAATACCAAAACACCAAAGACGTCACAGACTATAACGATTTAAGTTCAATGAAACTTCTTCCTTTGCATCTTAATGTAAATTTGGTTCTGCCTGACTTTGGAACGTTGCATGTTTGATGAGAATGACGATGCAGCAGTTCTTAGTCGTTGGTTTGCAAGTTTAGCTCGCAAGTGGACCGGTTCTTGGCTAAATTAATGTCGAGAAGCTATTAATTTTGAATATCAAAGAATTATCCGAATGTAAATGAATTAACTGGAGTTCAATAAAATCGGGAGATTCATCTAGAATCATATCAAAAGAGGTTGCCCATATTCGTGGTTCAAGTTCATGATTTTGTAAATCTAGAAACTTCTTTTGAAATTTATCCAAAAGATTGAAATACTATGTAGCATATTCCAGTATTAATTCTGGTTTCTTCTCTTTGAATGCTGAAAAATATAGTATTCAGTTGTTTTTCAGCTGAGTTACGAACATCTGCAGCATTAAATCAAAGCTCTTCTTATTGGCAAGAAGGGAGGTAATAAATTGATTCAGCTCTTGCAGTTTCAGACTTAGATACTTTAAATGGCTTCTAATGAAATTGACTGAAAAATTTTAACTCATGATCATTCTAATCCTCTCCCAAGAATGATTTTTAGATCCACAAAGAATTTCGATTCACATTTTAGATTACAGAGTACTGGAACATGCATTTTAATACTTTGCAGTGTAAATATATATATATATATATATATATATATATATATATATATATATGTAACTGGGTTCTCGAGGTGGTCATTAAGCTCTGCAGTAATTTTGGGAGCTGTGCTTTTGTGATCCTTTCTAACAATTCGCGTAAAAGTCTGACGGTCCCTATCAGAAAGCTTTGGTTTTCTTCCGGAGTTTTGTTTCGACAAGGAAGTTTTTCCCTCTTTCTCAAAAGCTGCCATTACTTTCGAGACAGTACTTCTTGATACTCCAAATATTTCGGCTGTTTTCGTTACGCTAGCACCTACCATTGGAGCACTAACAACTTGACGTCTTTGAAAGTCCGATAGATCTGCCATTTTATGGAATTTTAATTACCTTTTTCTCATGATATCTGAAGAGAAACAGTAATTTTAGCAAAACATATTAAGCAAGACTAATAATAAATCGAAAAAACATAAAAATAAACTAGCTTTTGACGGTTTTATAGATAGTTCACAATTATGATGCTATGATGCTAGGTGTTTCCATTATTTTGTCCAACCCCTGTATATATATATATATACATATATATATATATATATATATATATATATATATATATATATATATATATATATATATATATATATATATATATATCGTATATGTACGTGTGTGTGTTAAAGTTTAGAAAGTGGATGAGACGGACATCAAAGTGGAAACAGTTAAGATCTGAAGCCTCAAAAGAGAGCAACAGAGAGTTACAAAGATGTTGAGGAAGAAGGAAATGAATATTTCTGGAAGTGAAGGCTAATAATGTAGATAACTTACTCAATGCAGAAGAGCAGAAGAATCAGAAAAGCTTATGAAATGATAAGTGAGATTGCAGGTAAAGTAAGCTGATCACAAAATGTTACATGTGTTCAGTATTGTCGGCCAATTAATAGCATATGATATAAACATCAAACAAGAAAGATGGAAAGAACATTGTAATATAAGCAGGAACTAAGAACTGAATGGGTAATATGCTCTGGTAATTTCTCAACCACATGAGGAGGTGGAAGTGGCTGTATATGATACATTCGTTGGGAAAATTAGGAAGAACCATTGAGCAATTAACAACAGGAAAGGTATCTGGATTAGATGGAATTTCAAGAGAAATGCCAAAGTGATAAATTTGTGATAAGCAAGAGCATTATTGAAGCTGTTTGGTAACATGCAGAATATTGAACAGATGCTCAAAGATAGAAAGTTGATGCCTTATCTAGGATACCAAAAAGAATAATAGCAGGGAGTGCTGACATTCCCTGAGTGGCATAGTATTGAAAGTGCTCGTACTGAATAGGATATAGATTGAGAAGGATACAAAGAGGCGAGCAATCTTCTAGCGATCACTAAGTTGTAGTGACTAGATCTTTTCGCACAGGCAGCATTGAATCAAAGCTCTTGTTATTGGCAAGAAGGGAGGTAATAAATTGATTCAGCTCTTACAGTTTCAGACTTAGATACGTTAAATGGCTTCTAATGAAATTGACTGAAAAATTTTAACTCATCATCATTCTAATCCTCTCACAGGAATGCTTTTTAGATCCACGAAGAATTTCGATTCATATTTTACCTAACAAAGTACTGGAGCATGTATTTTAATACTTTGTAGTGTAAATATATATATATATATATATATATATATATATATATATATATATATATATATATATATATACGTAACGAAGACGGTCTTTAATAATACTTTCAAATTTTAGCACAATGCCAGCAATTTTAGGTGATAGGTGTTTTCATCGATTCCAGTACTTTACTGGTACTTATTTTGTCGATCCCAAAAGGATGGAAGATAAAGTTGACCTCGACGGAATTTGAACTCTGAATGCAAAAAGCCATAAGAAATGGTGCTAAGCGATTTGTCCGGCGTATTAGCGATTCTACGAGCTCATTGCTTTTAGTAATGAATATCTTTTGTAGATGTAAGGGTGCATTGCCTTATGTTTATGGTGTTGCACTCATGATTGCGAGATGGTGGTTTCAATTCATGGACGGATGGTGTGTTGTATTCTTCAGCAAAAAACTTCATCCCATGTTGCTCTGCAACCACTTCGACACAGACACATGGTACACTGTACACCTGTTCAAGCAACGATGATTTGATGGAGGGAGTGAGCTAATGTACAGCACAAACATTTGATCATTATAAACAAATCATTTGTTCAGCAAGAAATTGTAGGAATCACCTTTCTCCGACTACGAGAGACTAACATCATCATCATCATCATCAACATCATCATCATTATCAGCATCATTATCATCATCATTTCTGTAGATATTGAGAAAATGCCTTTGACAGAGTATAGAGTGTTAGATCTTTGAACACTGTTTTCAACCGTTTTATTGTTAAGTTACTCGTGTTTCAAGGAACCTACATACATATTAATACATAATCTGTTTTTTTTCTTCTTTCATAAAGTTATATTACACAAGACATGCATAACTTTTTCTTATAAGTGAACAAGAATAAATAAAATTAATTTTAGTTAAGTTTGTTAAGTTTGTCATAGAGACTATTAATCTTACTGTGCTTATCTTACGCTCATACCCACCGAAGATCTCTTTCAATTCAAAAGGCTTCAGTTTTTAAAAACATCTAAACTTTGTCAATGCAACCAATTAATCCCAAGGACAAACATTGTTAGTTGCTGGACTGCATCTTGACGAACATTCCTATGGTATCGCTAATTTTATGGAGGTTGCATAAGAGAGCGAAACTTCCATAATATCTTTGGTAAAACCGAAAATATTACATATAGGGGGTTCCTATAAGGTTGTTATCCACCCCTGATTGGAACTCTCCCGTATGACATGTACGCATGCTCAGTGACTTGCTTTAACAGTTGCAATCAGCTGAATGCACATTGCCAGTGACCTTTGACATAATTACCCACACTCTGTGGTCAGGATTCTTTTTTTGGTTTGATGTCGGTATTGAAGGGATTACCAGACACCGGACAATACAGTGAGAGCAGCTTTCACTCACATCGTGGTATTCGATGCTGTGTACGTGTCTGTCGTGGTAAAATATGCCACTCCTTAACTGTTGCTTTGCTTTCATCCGTAGCACGAGGTAATTATGTCATTATCTGTGAAATTCGGCAACTTACAAAGATCTTTAGATCAGGCAATACTTCACCGAGAGGAGATATAAGCTTCTGCTTATTCCTGTCTGAAGTATCGTCCGATACTTCAGACTTATCGTCCGATGAATTTACTTTGTTGACATTCTTCATCGACAGAATTTTTATTCCTTTCAACCTTTCAATCAAGTCCGCCTTTCTTCCAGTAACATACTGTCCATATAATCTTAAATATTTCTTTAACTCAGGCACAGTAAGTACTTCGATAGCTGAATCATCAAGCTGTTTTATATCCATGATAAGACGTAAAACAATAACAATGGCGTGGGTAGTCTGCGGAAGTTTAATTAGCTACATGGAGCGCCGCCTAGCCAAGGAAGATAACCTACTTATAGGAAAGCCCTATAGTGAGGTGTTAATATGGCAATGTTCAGGCTATGACGAGTTCAGATCTAATATCATAGAAGATGGGATCCACTGCAACTTTTAATATTTCTCTATTGAAAGGCGGCGAGCTGGCAGAAACGTTAACATGCCGGTCGAAATGCTAAGCGGTATTTCGTCTGTCTTTACGTTCTGAGTTCAAATTCCGCCGAGATCGACTTTACCTTTCATCCTTTCGGAGTCGATAAATTAAGTACCAGTTGCGTACTAGTGTCGATCTAATCGACTGGCCCCCTCCCCCAAAATTTCGGGCCTTGTACCTAGAGTAGAAAAGAATATTTCTCTATTGATATATTTTGACAGGGGAAGCAAGTATGGGGAAGCATAGCTAGAACCACAATGTTTACCAGGGTGAACTTTCCTAAACAAGCTAGATGTCACACAACAATAAACCCGCTTCATATCACAACAGAGATTGCTTCCAGCCACTCTGAAGCAAAACAGCAGCGATGACCATCTTTTTAGCACGCCGGTCGAAATTCTTAGGGGCATTTCGTCAATCTTTATGTTCTGAGCTCAAATTCCACTGAAGTTGACTTTGCTTTTCATTCTCTAAGGGTCGATAAAATAATTACCAGTTGAGCACTGGGAGGATGTAATCGACTTACCCCTTACCGAAATTGCTGACCAATTGCTTGAAACCAATATTTCTTTATCACTACATGTATTGCATTTTCAATGATTGGTTGAGTGGTTTTACTCTGGGCATGTTTATAAGAATTATTTTATGTCTATGAGTGGTATCATTCCCGACATTGTGGTTTCTACATTTTTTTTTCAAATTATTTTGGTATTTAAACAACATCAAGAATCAGAGATTATAAATTATGTTCAGCAATAGCTTCAAATATATCAAAACTATTCTCACATTCTCTCAATACTTTGTGCTGAGTTAATTTGCTTAATTTAGCTATATGTCGTTTCCACAATTAAATTAGAAAATATATTATTAATACTGAGTACATATCTGTAGCACAAAATATTAGACTTCTATAACCATACGAGATAACAGTTTCATTACTTACATGAAAGATCATTTTTTCAAGAGAAATTCTATAGCGTTATTATACTAAGCTGAAAATACCCTCATTGAGAACAATTCATTAAAAACAATTTATAACCTCGTTTCAACTTGAGAGATAACGGGTATCTTGAAAGTATTAAAAAGACAGTTGTTAGCTGTATATGCGCATGGTTAAGTAACATTTACCATGCTTTCACTCATTTGTTCAGGTGCTTGTGTAGTTGCGAGTAGACATAGACTTCCTCGACTTGCCCACCATTCAACCCAGCAGAACATCCGCACACGCACACGCACTCATGCACACACACACACACACATCCACACACATACACACACACATATATGTGTGAGTGTATGAAAGAAGCCTGTCGTATACATATATAAGACGGGCTTCTTTAAAATTTAATACTCTCCATGTTGGAAAATAATATTTACTATGAGAAGATAGTACAATACAACCCACAGAAGACACTTAAAAACTTATCCTCTTTACTTCAAATACATGGAAAGGGCCTCACTAAAGAGGAAATTGACTATTTATCCAATTTTAAATACAGACCTAGTCTATTCTACGGATTACCTAAAATACACGAAAATCAACATATTTGTAAAGCGTGCAAAGTTTCTCCAAGCCTATGCATTAATGTTCCTCCCCCTACTGACCTCAAACTGAGACCCATCATCGCTGGCCCTACTTGTGAAACCCACCGTTTGAGCAGCTTCCTCGATATCTTACTCAAACTGTTTCTAAAATATGTGAAAAGCTTCATCAGGGATGACTTAGACATGCTTAATCACCCCCCGAAGACAATAAATGAAGGAACCCTGTTAGTATCATTCGATGTGGTGAATTTGTACATCAATATCCCACACGATTATGGTATAGAAGCGATCACCTTCTGGCTAGAAAAATACCCAGAAGAGATCCCAGGAAGCATCAAACAACAGATTCATAATCGCAGCACTCAAATTCATCCTACTGAACAACTATTTCATGTTCGATACAGTTTACTATCGACATACATGTGGAATTGCAATGGGAACCCGAGCTGCTCCAGTGATTTCAAATCTTGTAATGGGTTACCTAGAACTTAAAATATACCAATCATATATATATATATATATATATATATATATATATACGGTATGTATACATAATGTGCATTAACATTTATTTAGTAAAACGTGATTTTCTTTTACGAAAACGTATTTTATACGAAAACTTTTCACGAGTATATCATTTTCTTCCTTTGTGCGTGTAATAATCACTTTGCGAAAACATATACTAATATGTATGCAGTAAAACTATCATATGAAAACATTTGTTATACAAAAATATATTTTTATAATTTTATTGTCATTAACAAAAATAACAAAAGAAGCTAAACCCTATATAAAACCAAAAAGGAATTATTCAATTGTCACTAATTGTGACTGAAGGTGCCGTATAGCACCTATATTGCTAGAAATAAGGGATTTTAACTCATTTCTAGCAATACAGGTGCTATCGGGCACCCTCAGTCACAATTAGTGGCAACTGAATATTGT